>NC_069504.1:481989627-482073479 GCF_027579735.1 Bombina bombina | reverse complement strand
GAGAGGGGAGAGAGCAAAAGAGAGGAGGGAGAGAGCAAAAGAGAGGGGGAGAGAACAAAAGAGAGGGGGAGAGAGAGAGAGAAAGAGAGCAAAAGAGAGGGGAGAGAGAGAGAGAGCAAAAGAGAGGGGGGAGAGAGAGCGCAAAAGAGAGAGAGAGCGCAAAAGAGAGGGTTGAGAGAGAGAGCAAAAGAGAGGGGAGAGAGAGAGCAAAAGAGAGGGGAAGAGAGAGCAAAAAGAGAGGGGGAAGAGAGAGCAAAAGAGAGGGGGAAGAGAGAGCAAAAGAGAGGGGGAAGAGAGAGCAAAATAGAGGGGGAAGATAGAGCAAAAGAGAGGGGGAAGATAGAGAGCAAAATATAGGGGGAAGAGAGAGAGCAAAATAGAGGGGGGGGGGAGAGAGCAAGGGGGGGGAGAGAGCAAGGGGTGGGACCGCTGTACTGCAAAAAATGGCCAGTGTACACAAGCTTTAGGACTAGTTTGTTATAATGTAAGAGTGAAATCCTGAAGATATTTTGTAGTGCCTACTAACACAAAACAGGCAGGGAACTGGTTAAAAGGACATTAAAAACGTTGTCATTGTAATATAAAATATTAATTTATGTGTAACAATAACAACAACTTTGCAATATACTAACACTATTTATTTTTTCCCTTTTCCTTGTAATTTAACTTGTAGGCTTTCCAGTACGTATAAGAACACTTTAGTGACTCATTTATAACTAAGCAGACAAAATTTTAATGCAACTCATACTTATTATTTAAGTTAATTATTATTAAAAAAAACCCCATAAAAAAACAAAATAACCAAGATTTATTTTTAAAAAGCAGCATTATTTTGATTTGCTTTTCCAAAGTTGAGAGCAAGAGAGGGGGAGAGAGAGCTAGCAAGAGAGGGGGAGAGAGAGCTAGCAAGAGAGGGGGAGAGAGAGCGAGCAAGAGAGGGGGAGAGCGAGCTAGCAAGAGAGGGGGAGAGAGAGAGAGCAAGAGAGGGGGAGAGAGAGAGAGCAAGAGAGGGGGAGAGAGAGAGAGCAAGAGAGGGGGAGAGAGAGAGCAAGAGAGGGGGAGAGAGGGGGAGAGAGAGAGAGCAAGAGAGGGGGGAAGAGAGAGAGCAAGAGAGGGGGGAGAGAGAGCAAAAGAGGGGGGGAGAGAGAGAGAGCAAAAGAGGGGGGGAGAGAGAGCAAAAGAGGGAGGGGGAGAGAGAGCAAAAGAGGGGGGAGAGAGACAGAGCAAAAGAGGGGGGAGAGAGAGAGAGCAAAAGAGGGGGGAGAGAGAGAGAGCAAGAGGGTGAGAGAGAGCGCAATAGAGAGGGGGGGAGAGAGAGCAAAAGAGTGGGGGAAAAGAGAGCAAAAGAGAGGTGGGAGAGATAGAGCAAAAGAGAGGTGGAAGAGATAGAGCAAAAGAGATGGGGAAGAGAGAGAGCAAGAGAGGGTTGAGAGAGAGAGAGAGCAAGAGAGGGGGAGGGGGAGAGAGAGAGCAAGAGAGGGGGAGGGGGAGAGAGCAAGAGAGGGGGAGGGGGAGAGAGCAAGAGAGGGGGGAGAAAGAGAGAGAGCAAGAGAGGGGGGAGAAAGAGAGAGAGCGAAAGAGAGGGGTAGAGAACAAAAGAGAGGGGGGAGAGAGACAGAGCAAAAGAGGGGGGAGAGAGACAGAGCAAAAGAGGGGGGAAAGAGACAGAGCAAAAGAGGGGGGAGAGAGACAGAGCAAAAGAGGGGGGAGAGAGACAGAGCAAAAGAGAGGGGGGACAGAGAGAGAGCAAAAGAGAGGGGGGACAGAGAGAGAGAGCAAGAGAGGGGGGAGAGAGAGAGCAAAAGAGAGGGGAGAGAGAGAGAGCAAAAGAGAGGGGGGAGAGAGAGAGCAAAAGAGAGGGGGGAGAGAGAGAGCAATAGAGAGGGGGGGGAAGAGAGCAAAAGAGAGGGGGAGAGAGCAAAAGAGAGGAGGGAGAGAGCAAAAGAGAGGGGGGGAGAGAACAAAAGAGAGGGGGAGAGAGAGAGAGAGAGAGAGAGAGCAAAAGAGAGGGGGAGAGAGAGAGAGAGCAAAAGAGAGGGGGGAGAGAGAGCGCAAAAGAGAGGAGAGAGCGCAAAAGAGAGGGTTGAGAGAGAGAGCAAAAGAGAGGGGGGAGAGAGAGAGCAAAAGAGAGGGGGAAGAGAGAGCAAAAGAGAGGGGGAAGAGAGAGCAAAAGAGAGGGGGAAGAGAGAGCAAAATAGAGGGGGAAGATAGAGCAAAAGAGAGGGGGAAGATAGAGAGCAAAATATAGGGGGAAGAGAGAGAGCAAAATAGAGGGGGGGGGGGAGAGCAAGGGGGGGGGGAGAGCAAGGGGTGGGACCGCTGTACTGCAAAAAATGGCCAGTGTACACAAGCTTTAGGACTAGTTTGTTATAATGTAAGAGTGAAATCCTGAAGATATTTTGTAGTGCCTACTAACACAAAACAGGCAGGGAACTGGTTAAAAGGACATTAAAAACGTTGTCATTGTAATATAAAATATTAATTTATGTGTAACAATAACAACAACTTTGCAATATACTAACACTATTTATTTTTTCCCTTTTCCTTGTAATTTAACTTGTAGGCTTTCCAGTACGTATAAGAACACTTTAGTGACTCATTTATAACTAAGCAGACAAAATTTTAATGCAACTCATACTTATTATTTAAGTTAATTATTATTAAAAAAAAACCCATAAAAAAACAAAATAACCAAGATTTATTTTTAAAAAGCAGCATTATTTTGATTTGCTTTTCCAAATTAAGTTTATTATAATGCACTTTATGGTAGAAAAAAATGATATTTATTTAACACAACAAAACAAATAATATAGTAATCTATATAGAGGCACTATTTAAAAAAACAAAGTCCAATAGAGTATACGAAAAATAATATATAAATAACAAAATTTATGCTTACCTGATAAATGCATTTATTTCCGGATATGGAGAATCCACAACGTCATCAATTACTGTTGGGAATATCACTCCTGGCCAGCAGGAGGAGGCAAAGAGCACCACAGCAAAGCTGTTAGCGGTCACTCCCCTACCCACAATCCCCAGTCATTCGACCAAAGGAAAATGGAAAAAAGGAACACCACAAAGGTGTTGATGTGTCTGAGGTTAAGTAAAAAATAACTGTCTTAAAAATAAGGTTGGGGTCATAGACTCTCCATATCCGGAAATAAATTTATCAGGTAAGCATAAATGTGGTTTTCTTTCCTAAGATATAGAGAGTCCACAACGTCATCAATTACTGTTGGGAACCAATACCCAAGCTAGAGGATACAGATTACTAGGGGTGGAAACAAGACAGGCAGACCTAAACAGAAGACACCACCGCTTGAAGAACCTTTCTCCCAAAAGAGGCCTCAGCCGAGGCAAAAGGATCAAATTTGGAAAATTTGGAAAAAGTATGCAGAGAGGACCAAGTTGCAGCCTTGCAAATCTGTTCCACAGAAGCTTCATTCTTGAAAGCCCAAGAAGAGGAGACAGCCCTAGTGGAATGAGCTGTTATTCTCTCAGCAGGCTGCTGTCCAGCAGTCTCATAAGCAAAACAGATCATACTTCTCAACCAGAGAGAAAGAGAAGTAGCAGTAGCCTTCTGACCCTTACGCTTTTCAAAGAAGCAAACAAACAGGGCAGAGGACTGACGAAAATCCTTAGTCGCCTGTAGGTAGAATTTTAGCGCATGCATAACGTTCCTTATGAGAAGGATTAGGACATAGAGAAGGAACAACAATCTCCTGATTAATATTTCTATCCGAAACCACTTTAGGAAGAAAACCCAACTTAGTACGAAGAACTGCCTTATCAGCATGAAAGATAAGATAAGGTAAATCACACTGTAAAGCTGAGGGTTACGAAACTCTCCGAGCAGAAGAAATAGCAATAAGAAACAAAACCTCGACTTCCGGTGGGCGGCATACCAAGATGGCAGCAAGGTATTGAAGCTCTGATTCACACTGTGGAAAAATCTCCTTACAGCCTGGATTTAATGCCATCCACACTTCTCTTGACAACTTTCTTTTTTTTTTTTTTTTTTTTATTTAAAAATACCGGTTTTATTATCAATAATAAATTTTACAAAGTAGAAGTCGCAGCTTCTTGCAAAAAAAACAAAAAACAGTAGGTATAATTTTAATATACAGAACAGCAAGAATAATTTAAATAAATCTATTTCGTGAGGAGGTTGAATTACCTCCTAGTAAAAACTGGTAAGGATTATTCTTGTGAGAGAAGGAAAAAGAGAAAAAAGAAAGAAAGAAGAAGAGGTAGACGAAAATAAAGGAAGAAGAATGTAGTATTTGAAGACAAAAGACAAGAAAAGTAATAAGAGAAAGAGAGAAAGAAAATAACAGGTGCTGCAATACTCATACTATATAATTAATACTTTTGACATTTTGTTTAGTATTTAATAAAAGTCTCTACCCATGCCATCAGCAGGTTTTGTATGTTGTTACCTTTTCATATACCTTTCCCACGTATCCAACATCTCAGCAAATATATCCATTTTAGCGTTTTTAATGTAATAGTATTCTTCATTATTGAGTATTTCCGATACTTTATGCTTCCACATAATTAAAGATGGGGCCTCTCTTGTCTTCCAATTCTTGGCCAAAAGATACCTTGCACTATTTGTCAATATATAGAATAATTTCATTTGGTATTTTAATTTAAATTTAGGAGGTTTGTTTAATAGCCAAATTGTGGGGTCTAGTGGTAGCTGGATCCCCAGTATGCCTTTTACTTCCTCAACTATATTTCTCCAGAAAGTCTGGATTACATTGCACCACCACCACATATGGGCAAGGTTACCGTGCCCATGTCCACACCTCCAGCACCGCTTAGATTTGTTTTTATATAGTTTATTTAGTTTCACCGGAGAGAAGTACCATCTATGTAAAAGCTTTATATTGATTTCCTGCAGAGATAGAGATATAGAGGTTTTAGGGACGTTTTGGTATATTATGGAGCTCGTCTGAGGGAGTATTATTACACCTAGTTCATCCTCCCACTTTTCTATGAATGGGTGGGTGTGACCCGGTGGAACTTGAGTCAATATTTTATAAATTAGCGATAAAGTTTGAGTTAAAGGAGGGGTTGCAGCACATAAGAGCTCAAAATTGGTAAGCGGTCTAAGCAAATTCCCTTTTTGTTTATGATGTGATATATGGTAGTGAATTCTGGTATAATGGTACCAGTTGCAAAATAAGCTATATCCCTTATCAATTAGGTCCTCTCTCGGTAAGAGCTTTTCGTTTGATGATTTGATGAGATGTAGTGAATCGTGATGTCTCTGTAGTGTGAAAGTGGGAGTTCATCTGCATTGCTTAAGTCTAATTTAAATTGTTCGGATTCTATGATAGAAGTTAATGGAGAGGGTTTTGAGGACACATATGGGTTAGATATTATCGTAGCATCCCAGATTTTATATGTTTCTGATATCAAGTGAGAGCCCAAATTATGTTTGCTGGGTGAAAAGGTCGAATCCCAGCACAGTCTCCCCAAATGTGACCTTCCTGACAAACTATGTTCAAGTTGGACCCATCTTTTATGGTCGTAATGTATACACCAATCCACATTCCTTTAAAGGAATATGGCTTGGCTATATTTCTCTATGTTCGGTATGCCCAATCCTCCTTGAAGTCTTGGGGTTTGCATGATCTTAGAATTTATCTGTGTGGGTCTTCTGCGCCATACATAGTCGCTAAAAGCTTTCTGCATGGTGATAGTATAATTTTTAGGGATTGGGATCAGGAGAGCTTGCATTACGTATAATAACCTGGGGAAGATGTTCATTTTTATAACATTTATTCTCCCCATCCAGGATAGCTTCTTTGAAAGCCATGATGATAGATCTCTTATTACATTTTTTTGTATTGGGATATAGTTAAGTTGGAATGTACTTTCAATTTGAGTAGTCAGGTTAATACCCAGATAGTGCAAGGCAGAGGGGCACCATGTAAAGGGCATAAGATTTGTTAATGTCTGTTTGTCTAAATTTACATTCAAAACCTCGGATTTTGTTTTGTTGATTGCAAAATTTGACAGGGACTTAAATCTATCAAATTCACCTAATAGAGGGGGAATCGACTCAACCGGGTCAGATATCGTGAAAAGAATATCATCTGCGAATAATGATATGGTGTACATTTCCAAATTTACCTGGACTCCTTTGATCAATGAATTCTGTCTAATTTTAGTGGCTAGGGTTTCAATAAAGCAAGCAAATAAAAGTGGGGAGAGGGGGCATCCCTGGCGAGTTCCATTTTTAATTTCAAAAGGTGGGGACAATGTACCATTAATTATCAATTTGGCAGTGGGTTTTGTGTAAAGTGCAAATATTCTATCTGTTATTTTAGGACCCAGTCCCATAAACCCCAGGGTAGCCCTTAAGAAGTCCCAGCCAACACGGTCAAAGGCCTTTTCTGCGTCTATGGATAACAATATTCCCGGGACATTTTCATCCTGCATATGTTGGATTAAATTTAAGGCCCTGACCGTGTTGTCCTTTGCCTCCCTCTTGGGAACAAATCCCACCTGGTCCCGATGTATTAAGATTGGTAATATTGAATTTAGTCTGATAGCCAGAACCTTCGCATATATTTTAGCATCTGTGTTTATTAAGGAAATAGGTCTGTAGTGGGCGGGGGAATCTAACAATTTTCTAGGCTTAGGGAGAAGAGTAATGTGGGCTTCCAAAGATCTGGGAGAGAATTGTTTAGTTTCGTCAATATGATTAAAATACGTGGAAATGTGTGGAAGTAGTTCTTCCTTGAACGTTTTATAATATTGGTTACAAAAGCCATCAGGGCCAGGTGCCTTATTTGATGGGAGATCCTTAACCACCTTTTTAATTTCTTCCAAAGATATGGGTTCCTCTAGATGGGATTTGTTGGTCCTCCGTTAAGTTAGGGAGATTAAGTGATGCTAGATAGGTATTTATGTCTTTTAATTTATCTTCCTGATAGGAATTGTTGTGAACCCTGTCATTATTAAGGTTATAAAGTTCTTTAAAGTATTTGTGAAATACCATGGTTATGGGTTGTGTAGATTGGTGCGTTATATTGTTTTTGTCCCTTATACTAAGAATATAATTTTTTTGTTGTTTTATCCTCAAATATCTCGCCAGGGATCTACCTGATTTATTCTGGCCTTCATAATTCCATTGCTGGAGACGCAGAGCTTGCTTTTTATGTTCTTTATTTATAAGGGAGGCTAGTTTATCATTTTCTTTTTGGATGATTAATAGTAGATCATGGTTAGTGGGGTGCATTTTGTGCCGGTCCTCCAGGGATTCTATTGAGGAAATTATATTTGCGGTATATTCGCGCCTTTTTTTATTAATGGATGCCTTGATAGACATAAGTTCTCCCCGTATCACACATTTATGGGCCTCCCACAAAGATGACGGAGAAACCCCGTTAATATTATTATTTGAAAAATAATCCGTAATGGCAGAGGAGATTTGTTGCGCTATACCTGGGTCTGATAACATCTGGGTATCTAATCTCCAAACGTAATCATGAATAGGTTTAGAAGGCCAGCACAACTCTCCCACCACCGATGCATGATCTGACCAAGTTATAGGAGTGATATGGGTAGATCTGAATAGAGAAAGGCCAGTAACATCAGTGAATATGTAGTCGATTCGCGAGTATTGTTTATATGGGAATGAGAAAAAAGTGTAATCCTCCCTATCTGGGTAGTGCCATCTCCATAGGTCTTTTACTGTTAGTTTTTTAAATGTATTTAGTGTCTGTGTTATTTGTGATTGTGGAACCGATGAGCGCGCTGCTGAGCAATCTTTTAGTGGGTTTAATGGCATATTTAGGTCACCGCACATTATTAAAATTCCCTTTTGGTGTTCGAGTATATGATTAGCTAGTTGTTTAATAAAAATAGATTGCTTGGTATTTGGGGTATAGAAAGAGACCAAAGTAATCGGTCTGCCGTATAAAAGTCCTACCACTATAGGGTATCTGCCTTGTTTGTCTCTCAAGACTTCAATGCCCCGAAATGGGATATTTTTTTTTATTAGGATACCCACTCCATGCTTTTTAGATCTTATATGGGATGCATAGTAGCTAATTCCAAACCTTTGCTTGAATGTGTTGGGTTCTTTTCCTCTACGGAAATGGGTCTCTTGTATGAATATTAAATCTGATTTATTTCTCTGAAAGTCTCTAAGGGCTTGTGATCTTTTATTAGGTATATTTAGACCCTGTGCATTAATAGATTGAATTTTTAGTGTATTTGAGGATGTTTTTTTGGAAGAATGTTCAGACATGAAAAATCATCATGTGATCCCTAGGGCTTTTATGTGAGCCGATGGCTGGGCAGAAGTAGGTATAATTTCTAGTTTTTGCCTGAGATGAGCATTGCAGCATGGAAAGAAGAGAAGTAAGAAAAAAGGAAAACAGTTTAAACAAATTAAACATTTTAAACATAAACATGTTCAAAAACAATATGAGATTTTGGTGAGGAAGCTATTCCCTCCCTACGGTCTTCTTCAAAGGCATAGAAATATATAACATAAAAGACCGCAAATGCCAGTAGGCCTAAACACTTATATATGATTCTATCTGAGAATATATATTTCAATATTTTTCTGCCCAGAGGGGCCTAGAATTTAAAACTATTTATCAACGATTAAACTCCAATAACTTTTCTTCATACAATATTATAACTCAACTGTGATAACATAATATTTCACTTATGTGGTTGTGTTCATATAATAATACATACATATTGGTATCGAATTGCAAATACTTTGCCCTTTACGATATATGGTCTTTGCATATATAGATATACAACAATATAATTTGAGATAAAACCAACATATACGACCTGTGTTATTAGGTAGCAGGGCATTTAGACATCCTCTACAGTGAAAAGGAGAGTCCTCCTCAGTACATGAACAAAGTTCACTTATTTGTATTGTCCTGAGTGCGAGTTCTGGACACTCTGTTCCACAACAACCTGCGAGGTTTGGGCAAATGAGTTGAAGACATTCCCGTGCTTGTCATTTCCTGGTTCAGAGGGGTCTCAAAGGTGAGATTGATGCCCTTAGCTAGAGTGTCCAGGTCCTCCATGTCTTTATACATGTAGGTCTTCCCGTCTGTATGTACCAATAGGCTAAATGGGAAGCCCCATCTATATTTTATATTATGTTCTTGTAGGGTAGATGTAATGAATCGTAATGATCTTCTCCTTTCAATAGTTGCAGGGCATAAGTCCTGATAGATTTGTAGAGTGTGTCCTTGAAAAGTTATTGATCTGTGAGTTCTGGCTTGCTTCCAAATCGCCTCCTTTTGGTGAAAGATGACAAATTTAATAATAACATCCCTAGGAGGATTCGGGGGGTAGGCTTTGTCCTTAAAGCCCGATGGGCTCTCTCAATTGATGCTTCAGAGAGGTCTAAGTTAGGCTCTAGATGTTTAAAGAGCCTAAGAAGATAATCTGTGAGAGTGTCCTGGTTGATCGTCTCAGGTATACCCCTTATCCTCAGATTGCTGCGACGGCCACGGTTGTCTAAATCCTCCACTTTCAGTTGTAAGGAATGGACTAGTGAGGTCTGACAGTTCAAATGTTACGTATTTTCACTGACCATGGTTTCTAAATGCTCTTGACCCTCTTCTATATATTCAATTTTGGAATTCAAATCGTTCATATCCTTTCTGAGGGATGAGATTTCCCCCTTTATAAAGGACTTCAAGTCGGCAATGTCATTCTTTGATGGAAGTAATGCTATGTTTTGCTGTATCTGTGTCAATGTAGCTTGTGGCAATGGGGTATCTACTTCTAAGATTGCGGGCTCCATTGTTAAAATTTGTGTAGCTGTATTTAGGTTATTGACAATATCTTTTCCTTTAGGTTTAAAAAATGAGCTGACTGGAGTAGTAGAAGTGATAGCTGATGATTTACTGGCTTTTGCGGATTTTCTTGTCGCCATATGACTATCCACAGCGCCTGTGGGACAGGTCTATAATAGCTCAGTGCATATGTATTTTATGTTGATCTCTAGGGATCGTGTGTAAGTACACGATATTTCAGTTTTAACAAATAGCCCTAGATGGTGTTTGCCAAAGTCGGTATTGCGTGTGTTCTTCCTGTGGCTCCTTTCACATGTTGGTTCTAGTATGTTATGCTTATTTTTCTACACCGGTTTCTAGTATTTAGACTTATATCAAAACAGGATGTAAGTGTCCCAAAAGGCTGCCTAACGCTGACTAGCCGCCACTAGAGAGAGAGTGATTTGGTGTTAGGCACTTTTATATAACTTGTCCCAGAATAAAGTCAGTAAAGCTTACTGTATGTGGTGATAAGGATTTGCTTTCTATTTTCTTTGCTGCACCACATCAGAAGAATATAGAACGTGTGTTCTCTGTCAAGTGCGCCTGGATTATGTCTGGAGTGAGCTGTTAGTCGGTTTATCCTTACCGCTATCGCCGTGTACTGCAATTTGTTTCGTCCAGTTGGTAGTTTTGACCAAATATATTTTAAGGGCAGATCTTCTTATAGCTGCGGTAACGATGTCTCTGCGAGGTAGGCAGACAAGATGGCGCCCATTGTTTTCCTTATGAGCATTTCACATAAGCGGCTATCGTCGTCCCAGTTTTTTTAACAAATAGTTTCTAACTTACATGCGGCAAATGCGGAATCCTTAATAAAGGTGCCTATAACTTTTTTTAGTCAAAATAGGGCATTTATTATGCCGTTAGGTAGGGAATGGCCACGGAGCTCTTTCACTGTGCAACCATGAGCCTGCACGGTTACGCCCCGCCTTCCTCTCTTGACAACTTTCTGTGTCTGAGAACTATTGTGGATATAGAGACGGACATCTTCTCTTCCCGGGAAGGCACTTTAAAAGATAATCAAGAGACACAGTTACGGTCTTCTACCCCTCAAGATGGATTCTATCACTAAGGAACTGATAGCTACATTCCTACCGCACATAGAAAACCTTATGAAGTCTTGCCGGGCACTTCATGAAGAGATCCGATCCCTTCAGGGACAACCCGTACCACTAGTTACCGCCACTGTACATGTTAAAGAGGATCCTCAAATCCTGCACCCACCTCGGCACCACTCTTCCTGGGACGCAGCATGGCTAGACAGCACTGGGTCTGACTTGGGAGATGGCGCAAAGCAGCTTTCTGGCACTGGTGTACCCTCCTTTCTAGAGGATAGTTCTTACTGCAGATTAGGATCTACGTTGAAAGAGAACACTTCATCTCGCAAACGTATCACCCGTCAGTGTTTCCCCATACAAGCGGCAGAATGGATCTCTGTACACCCGGTGCTCTGGATTGACTCACACTGTATGTACCAGGGACTGGAACCTGTTTCGCAATTGCTTTTGACACCTATAGGGCATAGTATGACAGCACACGTGTGGAAAGCGGGAGAAATGGCGGCATTGAATCCTGCTTGGCGCCACACAGACACTTTGAAATTGCAAGATGGCTCTAGTTTATCACCACCCAGGAGATTCTTGGCGCAGGTTCCAAATGCTCAATATGAGAATCTGTGGAAAGACCTTTTTATACTTACTTCCAGATACATGAAAAAAATTACTTTTCCAGTCTAAGCGATATCAAGTAGGAGTGGAGTGAGCGATGTCGATCTCTGTCATAATCTGCAGCATTACGCTAATGGGATGGTTTATGGCTCCTTGATGGCAGCATCAATTTATTTTCTTTTACATTTCTAAATAATATTCGTCACATAACTTCCTTGGCTTCGTACATAAAGGACACTTTTGGAGAACTCGGATTATAGGTTCACTATGTTTATATCTACAATATTCTTACACTGCTTGACTTTTTATCTGCTATTTTTGTAATTATACCCGTCGCATAAGGTGACATTAAGTTACAACACAGTGAAGACCAGTTTTATGCTTGTACGTATCAGATATCTAAATTAATGTCTACCACCTTTGCATTAGTTAGGGTTGTTTGAGTATGAACTCAATATATAGTGTTAACACTTTACTTTTGGGACTCTGCATACTGACACTATATCTCAATCTCTTCCCTTTGCAGTAGATAGATGCCTGTATTGTAGTTATTTGCTTTGCTTTATTTTTGTTTATGAAAATTTAGTTTAGACAACGGTTAAAAGGCCACTTATTAATGATGCTGGTCTCATGTGACAACTAATATTCTGCTAGATTGTGTATCTACATTGAGAGTATCAAAATCAAATACATCACATAGGAATTTTATCATAACTCAAGGCCACATGTTCAATTTGATTTAGATGATCAGTCTGTTATATTGTTTAATCAATGTTTTGTTTAGTTTCTATGTTTTGCTTAATACAGTTTAAAAATGAGGAGGTTCAGGTGACAGAAATTGAGAAAGCTGCAGCAACCATAATTTAAGCGTGTATTTTGGATTATACCATGCAAGTCTCTTTTGCAATCCACTGTAATGCGCGCCTTAGGAAATCACCTATTATCTGTGTATAAATACGTTCAGAATACTGTATCTTTGGAATGAATGCCTCTTATTCTCATATTCTTTGTAGTAAGTACTTCTTGTCCATATATGACATAACTGTAACCTGAACAGCACTGAATTTTCTATATGTCCTTGATTGCATGTTGTTTACCTGAACTTTTCTCAATAAAAAGAAATAAAAATAAAAAAAAACACCTTTCAAGATAGCAACTTAATATCTACGGAATGCAATGGCTCAAACGGAGCCTACTGCAAAACTTTAAGAACAAGGTTAAGGCCCCAAGGAAGAGCAGACAAACACAGGCCTGATTCCTGATTCTGACCAGGGTCTGACAAAAAGATTGAGCATCTTGTACATTCGCCAGATGCTTGTGTAACAAAATAGATAATGCAGAAATCTAACCCTTCAGAAAACTGACTGACAGTCTTTTCTCCAGACTTTCTTGGAGAAAAGACAAAATCCTAGGAATCCTAACACTAATCCAAGAGTAGCCCTTGGATTCACATCAATAAAGGTATTTACGCTATACCTTATGATAAATCTTCCTAGTAACAGGATTGCAAGCCTGAATCATGGTCTCAATGACCGACTCAGAAAAACCACGCTAAGATAGAACTAAGCGTTCAATCTCCAAGCAGTCAGCTTCAGAGAAACAAGATTAGGATAAAAGAAAGGACCCTGAGCTAGAAGGTCCTTCCACAGAGGCAGCCTCCAAGGTGGAAGAGGTGACATCTTCACTAGGTCTACATACCATATCCTGCAAGGCCCCCAGGAGCTATTAGAATTACTGATGCTCTCTCGTGTTTGATACGAGCAATGAGTCGTGGAAGGAGAGCAAATGGAGGAAACAGATGCCAGACTGAAATCCCAAGGGACCGCCAGTGCATCTATCAGGGCGGCCTGCGGATCTCTCGACTGTACCTTGGAAGCTTGGCGTTCTGTCGAGATGCCATCAGATCCAACTCCGGCATTCCCCATTTGAGGGTTAACCTGGAGAATATCTCCGGATGGAGTGACCACTCCCTGGGATGAAACGTCTGTCTGCTCAGAAAGTCGGCTTCCCAGTTGTCCACACCTGGAATGTGGATGGCAGAAAGATAGCAATTGTGAGCTTCAGCCCATTGAACAATCCGAGCCACCTCCTTCATGGCTAAGGAGCTCAGAGTTCCTCCCTGGTGGTTGATGTAAGCCACTGAGGTGATATTGTCCGACTGGAACCTGATAAACTGGACTAAGGACAACTGAGGCCAAGTCATCAGAGCATTGTAAATCGCTGTCAACTCCAAGATGTTTATAGGGAGAGCCGACTCCTCCCAAGTCCGTAGTCCCTGCGCCTGTAATGAGTCCCAGACTGCTCCCAAGCCCAGCAGGCTGGCGTCCATGGTTACAATCACCCAGTAAGGTCTCCTGAAGCATGTGCCCCGAGACAGATGCTCCTGAGAGAGCCACCACGGGAGAGAGTCTCTTGTCGACTGATCTAGATCTATCCTCTGAGACAGATCCGAATGGTCCCCGATCCATTGTCTGAGCAAGCATAACTGCAGAGCTCTCAAATGGAAATGAGCAAAGGGTATGATGTCAATGGAAGCAACCATCAGACCAATTACCTCCATACACTGCGCCACTGATGGCCAAACAGTAGACTGCAGAGCGAGGCAAGAAGACATAATTTTGGATTTTCTGACCTCTGTCAGAAAAATTCTCATAGATAGGGAATCTTTTATGGTCCCTAAGAAAACCACCCTTGTAGCTGGAACAAGGGAACTCTTTTCCAGAATCACTTTCCATCCATGGGAACGTAGAAAAAACAACAAGGTCACTGTATGAGAGTTTGCGTGTTGAAAAGATGGCGCCTGAACCAATATGTCATCCAGGTAGGGCACCACAGCAATTCCCCAAGCCCTGACCACTGCCAAGAGAGCCCCCAGAACCTTTGAGAAAATTCTGGGAGCTGTGGTAAGCCCAAATGGAACAGCCACAAACTGAAAGTGATCGTCTTTAAATGTGAATCTCAGGAACTTGTGATGCCCCCGGGGGATGGGAACATGAAGATATGCAACCTTCAGGTCTATGGTCATCATGAACTGATCCTCCTGTACCAAGGGGAGAATTGAAATAATGGTTTCCCTTTTGAAAGATGGTAACCTGAGAAACTTGTTAGACAATTTAGGTCCAGGATAGGCCGAAAGGTTCCCTCTTTTTTGGGAACCACAAACGGATTTGAATAGAATCCCAGTCCCTGCTCTTTTACAGGAACTGGAACTATCACCCCCAGGGAAAAGAGGTCCCGAACACAATTTAAGAAAGCCTCTCTTTATCTGGTCTGCAGATAATCTTGAGATGAGAAATCTGCCCCTGGGAGGAAAGGTTTTGAATTCTATTTTGTAACCCTGAGACAATATGTCCACAGCCCAAGGATCTGGGACATCTCATACCCAATGCTTGATAAAACAGAGAACGTCTGCCCCCCTTGATCCGGTCCCGAATTGGGGGCAAACCCTTCATGCTGACTTAGACTTAGCTGCAGGTTTCTTTGATTGCTTCCCCTTGTTCCAAGACTGATTGGGCTTTCAGTCTGTGAAAAGAAAGCAAAGACAGGCGCAGCCCAATTCAAGTGTAGTATTCTTTAATTCAGTGTAAGAGCACACGTACAAATGGCTACTTACAAAATGCACAAATTAAAACTGCATATAAAGGTATCTTTACATCCAAACTGTGTTATAGTATAACATACAGCTATGAAACAAACTCTACGCGTTTCGTCTGAGAACGCCCAGGCTTTCTCAAGAGATGAAAAATTAGAAGTGTTGCAAGCATGGTGCCTACCGGCTTTATAAAAGGGACCATTAATTGCATGATTAATTACCAGCCAGTCAGAGTGTGGAAAAACTGATTGGCAGGTGAGCTTGTTAAGTGGGAAAAATACTTTGCATTATTGTATGTCTGAAAAACATATAAAATTTGTTCAGTGTAATCACCTTAAATGCAAAAATAAACGTTAAAATATAAACATAGATATGAAAATGGACAATGATGTACATGAATTGTACTGCATGTACAGACTATTCAAAAATGAGCTTTATGTTAAAAAACCTTAAATGTTAAAAACTAGATAAATGTTTAAAAGTAAAAATCTGATGTTGTGTTTTTTTTAAAAAGTGTTTTTTAGTGAAACTACATGAAAGCTTGCAGGTCTAATTCTAAGTTTAGACCTGATGGTTGCATGGTGTTTAGTTGGTAAATCCACCATGATTCTCTGCGTCTGAGTGTTAGAAGCCTGTTTGGAAATTTGTTGGGGGGTATCCAGTCAATGACTTGGATTTTTAGGGATGCAGGATTTGAATTGTGATGTAGTTTAAAATGTTCTGGCACACTGTGTGTCATGAGGCCATTTTTTATATTATTGACATGTTCTACCAGCCTCGTACGTATACTTCTTTTGGTTCTTCCTATGTAAATCAGATTGCAGCTGCATTTCAGCAAGTAAACTACATAGGTGGTACTGCAGTTGCTCTTATATTTCTGTTTGAATGTAATGTCTCCCCCTGAATTGGTAAAGGTAACCTCCCTATTTACATATTGGCACATGCCACATCTGGATACCCCGCATTTGTAGGTGCCGGGTTTTTGTTGTAACCAGTGTGTTTTATCCTTAATTATACAAGGTTTATTAGAATTACGCAATCTTGTGGGTGCTAAAATGTTTTTAAAATCCATATTTTTTCTGAAAGTTACCAATGGGTGATCTGGTAAAACATCACCCAGTATAGGATCTGCCTTTAACACACCCCAGTGTTTCTTTAGGATATTTTGTATTTCTCTTGAGCCCTGACTGTATGTTGTGATAAATCTGACATTGTTTGATGTGTTAGATTGTCTTCTTCGTTTTGACTTGTCAGTAGGAAGTAAAAGAGTTTTCCTGTCCATTAGAGAAACTTTAGTTTTAGCCTGTTCTAATAACTCAACTGAATAACCCTTTTCAATGAATCTAGAGTCTAATAGAGCGCACTCTTGATTGTAATCGCTTATTTTGGTGCAGTTTCTCTTTACCCTTTGGTATTGCCCCAGGGGAATGTTAGTCTTCCATCTGGGTAAATGGCCACTACCTGCATTGAGGAACCCATTCTTATCAGTTGGTTTTCTAAAATTCTTCACTGCTACCTTGTTTTGTTCATCGATATATAAAATTAAATCAAGAAACTATTTGTTTGGTATCTATTTTTGATGTAAATTTTAAATTATAATTATTGATGTTGATGTGTTCTATGAACTCCTTACATAGTGTTTCACTTCCTCTCCAGATGATAATTACATCATCTATATACCGAAAATAACGAATTAGGTCACTGTGATAAGGGTTATTTGTCCAAATGCGATTGTTCTCAAAATGATGCATGTAGAGATTGGCATACGATGGGGCAAATGTGGTCCCCATCGCAGTGCCCTGTATCTGTCTATAAAACTGTTTGTCGAATGTGAAATAATTGTGTGAAAGTATGAATTTAATGCCTGTTAAAATAAACTGAAGATGTTGATGGGGTGAGAAGTCTTCAATAAGTATTTCTTTAATAGCCTTGATTCCTTGGTCGTGCGGTATACAAGTGTATAGCGACGATACATCGCAGGATACCCACAGAAAGTTATTCGACCAATCTAACCCTTCAAATGTGTTGATTGTGTGGATTGTGTCCCTGAGGTACGCCTTGGTAGATTGTACTACAGGCTGTAAGTATACAGATAGGTTATTGGTTAGTGATCCGATCCCAGAAATTATGGGTCTACCAGGTGGAGATATTAAGGTTTTATGCACCTTGGGAAGGTGATAAAACGTGGGTATGGTGGGGTGGTTTTCTGTTAAGAAATTGAATTCATCATTATTGAGTATGTTGTTATTTTTTGCTTCTTTCAAAATAATATTGAGTTCCTTTTTAAATTTAAGGGTGGGATCAAAGTTTAATTTTTTGTATGTGCTTTGGTCATTTAATATATTAGAAGCCTCTTTGAGATAATCTTCTCTGTTTTGTATCACCACCCCACCACCCTTGTCCGCTGCCCTGATAATGATATTATAATTGTTTTCTAAATCTTTGAGTGTTTTTCTTTCACTTATTGTTAAATTATCATTATATTTATGTATCCAATTGTCACCTTTCTTTTCCCAAAGTTTAGTGAGATCATCACATATAAGTTTATTAAAAGTATTTACAAATTGGCCTTGGGATGTGTAGGGGTAAAAACTAGATTTACGTTTAAAATCACTGTGTTTGATACTTTCCTCGAGGTCATGTGTGCTAAGATCTAACAAATCTGATTGATTTTGAGTCAATGTATTAGTTAAAGTCACCCCCGTGTCTAGTTCATTGAGAGTCGCCAAAGCAGATTGGTCAGAGTAGTCCAAGGTGATAGGCAATGTCGGTGTAATTCTGGGTGTGTTTTTTAAAAAATACCTTTTTAGGGTCAGGTTTCTAATATATTTTTGTACATCAATGTAAGTCTGAAATTTGTTTGGGGCTTTTTTGGGGGCAAAGTTGAGGCCTTTCGCCAAGAGATTAATTTCTTTATTGCCCAATGGTACAACCCTTCATGATTGCTTCCCCTTGTTCCAAGACTGATTGGGCTTTCAAGAAGACTTGGAGTTTTCCTGCTTTGAAGAGGGAGAGGAAGACTTTCCTTTGGAGTTATGAAAGGAACGAAAATTACTTTGACGTCCTTTAGGTGTATTCTTCTTGTCTTGCGGTAGAAGAGACCCTTTCTCACCTGTAATGTCAGAGAATATTTCTGACAGGCCCGGTCCAAACGAGGGTTTTACCCTTGTAAAGGAGCGTTAAAAGTATGGACTTAAAAGTAACATCCGCTGACCATGATTTTAGCCACAACGCTCTGCGAGCTAGGACAGCGAAGCCAGATATCTTGGCACCCAGCTTAATAACTTGCATGGTAGCATCAGAAAAAAAGGAATTGGGTAGCTTGTCTCTACTTGAAGAGATTCAGACAAAGCATTGCACCAATAAGATGCCGCACTAGACACAGTGGCAATACAAACTGCAGGTTGCTATTGGAGACCCTGATGTACATACATTTTCTTCAAATAAGCCTCCAGCTTTTTCTCCATTGGATCCTTAAAAGAGCAGCTATCCTCTATAGGAATAGTAATTCTCTTAGCCAGAGTAGAAATAGCCCCTTCTACTTTAGGCACTGTACACCAAGAATCCTTAATTGAGTCAGCGACAGGAAACATCTTTTTAAAAACAGGAGACTGGGACAACGGTATCCCTGGCTTCTCCCATTCCTACACAATAATCTCAGTTGCACGGTCCGGAACAGGAAACACCTCCACAGTGGAGGGAACATCAAAGTATTTATTATGTTTACTTGATTTCTTAGGGTTGACGACAGGCGGGTCGGAGACGTCCAATGTAGCCAAAACCTCCTTTAACAATACACAAAGGTGTTCAGGCTTAAATCTGAAGGATACTACTTCAGCATCAGATGAAGGAATTATACTGTACGAATCTGAGATTTCACCCTCAGAAGCTACCGACCTGTCCTCCTCATCAGACTTATGAGAAAGTGTACCCTGCGTAGCGGAGATAGGAACAGAAACCTTACTATCTGAATCTCTAGTCTTCCTCTTGCGTTTTCCTTGTAGCAAAAGAAATTCAATTTTCTTCACACACCAAAACTTCACATCCTCCATTAACTTAGGCAAAGAGAATGACTAGGGATTGTGGGTAGGGGATTGACACTTAACAGCTTTGCTGTGGTGCTCTTTGCCTCCTCCTACTGGCCAGGAGTGATATTCCCAACAGTAGTTGATGACGTTGTGGACTCTCCATATCTTAGGAAAGAAATAATATATTGGTGAGATGTATATATTTATATGGTTTTTATAAAATGCAACCCTTTACCTTTTGGTGAATGGTTTTGGGATCAACATCTATGACAACAATATCTCGAAGTCGAGCAAACACTTCAGTCTGTCTGGTCTGTACAGCAATAGAAGCATCCATACCTTTGTAAAAAGAAAGAAAACATTCAGATATATTCAAAGCATGTTCACAAGAAACCTATTAAAAAAACTGCATGAGTTCACTTATTAAATTGAGGATATATAGTAATGCGCCATAATATTCAAAGAACTAAAATATATACAATTTGCATACATCTAATAACTGATCATCATGAGTACATATATATATATATATATATATATACACATACACACACATATATATATACACATATATATATATATATATATATATATATATATATAAACATACATACACACACACACATATATATTTTTTTTTATTTTTTTTATTTATTTAATTAAATTAAAACTGAAATTAACAGTAAGTGCATGACTTTGTAGAACGGGGTTCCATGGACTATATAGCTCAGTGTTGACAGGGAAAAACCCCACAGAAAAAGTTGTTATATTTATGCTGTTGACTTACCTTGTATTCTTATGTCAGCAATTTTACACAGCTCATCACAAACAAATACGTTGAAGGCATTCAGTCTGGCTGAGAGTTTTAAGTTAAAAATATCTTCCTCAGCTAACGTAGCAGAATCTAAAATAAAAACATATATAATTGAATTATATATTATGCTAAATCTTAAAATTAACTGGATATGCCACGTAAAATTAATTCATGAAAAACACAGAATTTATGCTACCTGATAAATTACTTTCTCTTACAGGTGTATTCAGTCCACGGATTCATCCTTACTTGTGGGATATTCTCAATCCCCACAGGAAGTGGCAAAGAGAGCACACAGCAAAGCTGTCCATATAGCTCCCCTCAGGCTCCGCCCCCCCAGTCATTCGACCGACGATTAGGAGAAAAAGGAGAACCATAGGGTGCAGTGGTGACTGTAGTTATTTTAAATTAAATTTGAACCTGACTTAAATGTCAGGACGGGCCGTGGACTGAATACACCGTAAGAGAAAGTAATTTATCAGGTAAGCATAAATTCTGTTTTCTCTTACTTGGTGTAAACAGTCCACGGATTCATCCTTACTTGTGGGATACCAATACCAAAGCAATAGGACACGGATGAAGGGAGGGAACAAGTCAGGTAACCTAAACGGAAGGCACCACTGCTTGCAAAACTTTTCTCCCAAAAATAGCCTCCGAAGCATTGAATTTGTAAAAATTGGCAAATGTATGCAGTGAAGACCAAGTCGCTGCCTTACAAATCTGTTCAACAGAAGTCTCATTCTTGAAAGCCCATGTGGAAGCCACAGCTCTAGTGGAATGAGCTGTAATTCGTTCAGGAGGCTGCTGTCCCGCAGTCTCATAAGCCAAACGGATGATGCTTTTCAGCCAAAAGGAAAGAGAGGTAGCAGTCGCTTTCTGACCTCTCCGCTTACCAGAATAGACAACAAACAAGGATGATGTTTGTCTGAAATCTTTAGTTGCTTTTAAATAGAATCTTAAAGCACGAACCACGTCAAGATTGTGTAAAAGTCGTTCCTTCTTAGAAACTAAATTAGGACACAGAGAAGGAACAATGATTTCCTGGTTAATATTCTTATTAGAAACCACTTTTGGAAGGAAACCAGGTTTGGTGCGCAAAACAACCTTATCTGCATGGAATACCAGATTGGGTGAATTACACTGCAAAGCAGACAATTCAGAAACTCTTCGATCAGAAGAAATGGCTACTAAAAACAAAACTTTCCAAGATAATAACTTAATATCTATGGAATGCAAAGGTTCAAACGGAACCCCTTGAAGAACTGAAAGAACTAAATTTAGACTCCATGGAGGAGCCACAGGCTTGTAAACTTGATTCGACTAGGGCTTGTGCAAACACCTGAACGTCTGGTACAGCAGCCAGATGCTTATGTAACAAAATAGACAGAGCAGATATCTGTCCATTTAAGGAACTAGCTGACAGACCTTTCTCCAATCCTTCTTGGAGAAAAGACAATATCCTTGGAATCCTAATCTTACTCCACGAGTAACCCTTGGATTCACACCAACAAAGATATTTCCGCCATATCTTATGGTAAATTTTCCTGGTGACAGGCTTTCTGGCCTGTATCAGAGTGTCTATAACTGATTCAGAGAAACCACGCTTAGCTAGAATTAAGCGTTCAATCTCCAAGCAGTCAGTTGCAGAGAAACTAGATTTGGATGCTTGAAAAGACCTTGAATTAGAAGATCCTGCCTCAATGGCAGTTTCCATGGTGGGACCGATGACATGTCCACTAGGTCTGCATACCAAGTCCTGCGTGGCCACGCAGGCGCTATCAGAATTACCGAAGCCTTCTCCTGTTTGATTCTGGCTACTAGCCGAGGGAGAAGAGGAAACGGTGGAAAGACATAAGCTAGACTGAACGACCAAGGCGCTATTAATGCATCTATCAATGCCGCCTTGGGATCTCTGGATCTGGATCCGTAAAGGGGAAGTTAGGTGTTCTGACGGGACGCCATCAGATCCAATTCTGGAATGCCCCATAGCTGGGTCAGCTGAGCAACAACCTCCGGGTGGAGTTCCCACTCCCCCGGATGGAAAGTCTGACGACCTAGAAAATCCGCCTCCCAGTTGTCTACCCCTGGGATGTGAATTGCAGATAGATGGCAGGAGTGATCCTCCGCCCATTTGATGATCTTGGATAATTCCTTCATCGCTAGGGAACTTTTTGTTCCTCCCTGATGATTGATGTACGCTACAGTCGTGATGTTGTCCGACTGAAATCTGAGGAATTTGGCCTCCGCTAGTTGAGGCCACACCTGGAGCGTATTGAATATCGCTCTCAACTCCAAAATGTTTATCGGAAGAAGAGATTCTCATTCCCTGAGACAGGTGATCTTGAGAAAACCACCAGAGAAGAGAGTCTCTGGTTTTCTGGTCCATTTGTACTTGAGGAGACAAATCTGCGTAATCTCCATTCCACTGTTTGAGCATGCACAGCTGCAGTGGTCTGAGATGAATTCGGGCAAAAGGGACTACGTCCATTGCCGCAACCATTAAACCAATTACTTCCATGCACTGAGCCGCGGAAGGCCGAGGAATGGAATGAAGAACTCGGCAAGTATTCAGCAGTTTTGACTTCCTGACCTCTGTCAGAAAGATTTTCATTTCTACCGAGTCTAGTAGTGTTCCCAGGAAAGGAACCCTTGTGAGCGGGGACAGAGAACTCTTTTCTACGTTCACCTTCCACCCGTGAGACCTTAGAAAGGCCAGAAACTATGTCCATATTAGCCTTGGCTCTGTGAAAGGACGACGCCTGTATTAATATGTCGTCTAGGTAAGGTGCTACTGAAATGCCCCGCGGTCTTAGTACCGCTAGAAGGGACCCTAGCACCTTTGTGAAAATTCTGAGAAATTTGTTTAGAATTTTTAGATCCAGGATTGGCCTGAAAGTTCCCTCCTTTTTGGGAACTACAAACAGGTTTGAGTAAAAGCCCAGTCCTTGTTCTACAATTGGAACTGGGTGTATTACTCCCATCTTTAGCAGATCTTCTACACAGCGTAAGAACACCTGTTTCTTTATTTGGGCTGAAGACAAATGAGAAATGTGGAACCTTCCCCTTGGGGGAGAATCCTTGAATTCTAGAAGGTACCCCTGAGCAACTATTTCTAATGCCCAGGGATCTGGAACATCTCTTGCCCAAGCCTGAGCGAAGAGAGAAAGTCTGCCCCCTACTCGATCCGATCCCGGATCGGGGGCTACCCCTTCATGCTGTCTTGGTAGCAGGCTTCTTGGCCTGTTTACCCTTATTCCAGCCCTGCAGGGGTTTCCAAGTTGCTTCGGGCTGGGAAGCGTTATCTTGCTTTGCGGCAGCAGAGGTTGTGGTAGGTCCGCTCCTGAAGTTGCGAAAGGAGCAAAAAACAGAATTTATGTTTACCTGATAAATTTCTTTCTCCAACGGTGTGTCCGGTCCACGGCGTCATCCTTACTTGTGGGATATTCTCTTCCCCAACAGGAAATGGCAAAGAGCCCAGCAAAGCTGGTCACATGATCCCTCCTAGGCTCCGCCTACCCCAGTCATTCGACCGACGTTAAGGAGGAATAATAGCATAGGAGAAACCATATGGTACCGTGGTGACTGTAGTTAAAGAAAATAAATTATCAGACCTGATTAAAAAACCAGGGCGGGCCGTGGACCGGACACACCGTTGGAGAAAGAAATTTATCAGGTAAACATAAATTCTGTTTTCTCCAACATAGGTGTGTCCGGTCCACGGCGTCATCCTTACTTGTGGGAACCAATACCAAAGCTTTAGGACACGGATGAAGGGAGGGAGCAAATCAGGTCACCTAAATGGAAGGCACCACGGCTTGCAAAACCTTTCTCCCAAAAATAGCCTCAGAAGAAGCAAAAGTATCAAACTTGTAAAATTTGGTAAAAGTGTGCAGTGAAGACCAAGTCGCTGCCCTACATATCTGATCAACAGAAGCCTCGTTCTTGAAGGCCCATGTGGAAGCCACAGCCCTAGTGGAATGAGCCGTGATTCTTTCGGGAGGCTGCCGTCCGGCAGTCTCGTAAGCCAATCTGATGATGCTTTTAATCCAAAAAGAGAGAGAGGTAGAAGTTGCTTTTTGACCTCTCCTTTTACCTGAATAAACAACAAACAGGGAAGATGTTTGTCTAAAATCCTTTGTAGCATCTAAATAGAATTTTAGAGCGCGAACAACATCCAAATTGTGCAACAAGCGTTCCTTCTTTGAAACTGGTTTCGGACACAGAGAAGGTACGATAATCTCCTGGTTAATGTTTTTGTTAGAAACAACTTTTGGAAGAAAACCAGGTTTAGTACGTAAAACCACCTTATCTGCATGGAACACCAGATAAGGAGGAGAACACTGCAGAGCAGATAATTCTGAAACTCTTCTAGCAGAAGAAATTGCAACTAAAAACAAAACTTTCCAAGATAATAACTTAATATCAACGGAATGTAAGGGTTCAAACGGAACCCCCTGAAGAACTGAAAGAACTAAATTGAGACTCCAAGGAGGAGTCAAAGGTTTGTAAACAGGCTTGATTCTAACCAGAGCCTGAACAAAGGCTTGAACATCTGGCACAGCTGCCAGTTTTTTGTGAAGTAACACCGACAAGGCAGAAATCTGTCCCTTCAGGGAACTTGCCGATAATCCTTTTTCCAATCCTTCTTGAAGGAAGGATAGAATCCTAGGAATCTTAACCTTGTCCCAAGGGAATCCTTTAGATTCACACCAACAGATATATTTTTTCCAAATTTTATGGTAAATCTTTCTAGTTACAGGCTTTCTGGCCTGAACAAGAGTATCGATAACAGAATCTGAGAAACCTCGCTTCGATAAAATCAAGCGTTCAATCTCCAAGCAGTCAGCTGGAGTGAAACCAGATTCGGATGTTCGAACGGACCCTGAACAAGAAGGTCTCGTCTCAAAGGTAGCTTCCAAGGTGGAGCCGATGACATATTCACCAGATCTGCATACCAAGTCCTGCGTGGCCACGCAGGAGCTATCAAGATCACCAACGCCCTCTCCTGATTGATCCTGGCTACCAGCCTGGGGATGAGAGGAAACGGCGGGAACACATAAGCTAGTTTGAAGGTCCAAGGTGCTACTAGTGCATCCACTAGAGCCGCCTTGGGATCCCTGGATCTGGACCCGTAGCAAGGAACTTTGAAGTTCTGACGAGAGGCCATCAGATCCATGTCTGGAATGCCCCAAAGTTGAGTGACTTGGGCAAAGATTTCCGGATGGAGTTCCCACTCCCCCGGATGCAATGTCTGACGACTCAGAAAATCCGCTTCCCAATTTTCCACTCCCGGGATGTGGATAGCAGACAGGTGGCAGGAGTGAGACTCCGCCCATAGAATGATCTTGGTCACTTCTTCCATCGCTAGGGAACTCCTTGTTCCCCCCTGATGGTTGATGTACGCAACAGTCGTCATGTTGTCTGATTGAAACCGTATGAACTTGGTCCTCGCTAGCTGAGGCCAAGCCTTGAGAGCATTGAATATCGCTCTCAGTTCCAGAATATTTATCGGTAGAAGAGATTCTTCCCGAGACCAAAGACCCTGAGCTTTCAGGGATCCCCAGACCACGCCCCAGCCCATCAGACTGGCGTCGGTCGTGACAATGACCCACTCTGGTCTGTGGAATGTCATCCCTCGTGACAGGTTGTCCAGGGACAGCCACCAACGGAGTGAGTCTCTGGTCCTCTGATTTACTTGTATCTTTGGAGACAAGTCTGTATAGTCCCCATTCCACTGACTGAGCATGCACAGTTGTAACGGTCTTAGATGAATGCGCGCAAAAGGAACTATGTCCATTGCCGCTACCATCAACCCGATCACTTCCATGCACTGAGCTACGGAAGGAAGAGGAACGGAATGAAGTATTCGACAAGAGTCCAGGAGCTTTGTCTTTCTGGCCTCTGTTAGAAAAATCCTCATTTCTGAGGAGTCTATAATTGTTCCCAAGAAGGGAACCCTTGTTGACGGGGATAGAGAACTCTTTTCCACGTTCACTTTCCAGCCGTGCGATCTGAGAAAGGCCAGGACGATGTCCGTGTGAGCCTTTGCTCGAGGGAGGGACGACGCTTGAATCAGAATGTCGTCCAGGTAAGGTACTACTGCAATGCCCCTTGGTCTTAGCACAGCTAGAAGGGACCCTAGTACCTTTGTGAAAATCCTTGGAGCAGTGGCTAATCCGAAAGGAAGCGCCACGAACTGGTAATGTTTGTCCAGGAATGCAAACCTTAGGAACCGATGATGTTCCTTGTGGATAGGAATATGTAGATACGCATCCTTTAAATCCACCGTGGTCATGAATTGACCTTCCTGGATGGAAGGAAGGATAGTTCGAATGGTTTCCATCTTGAAAGATGGGACCTTGAGAAATTTGTTTAAGATCTTGAGATCTAGGATTGGTCTGAATGTTCCCTCTTTTTTGGGAACTATGAACAGATTGGAGTAGAACCCCATCCCTTGTTCTCTCAATGGAACAGGATGAATCACTCCAATTTTTAACAGGTCTTCTACGCAAAGTAAGAACGCCTGTCTTTTTATGTGGTCTGAAGACAACTGAGACCTGTGGAACCTTCCCCTTGGGGGAAGTCCCTTGAATTCCAGAAGATAACCCTGGGAGACTATTTCTAGCGCCCAAGGATCCAGAACATCTCTTGCCCAAGCCTGAGCGAAGAGAGAGAGTCTGCCCCCCACCAGATCCGGTCCCGGATCGGGGGCCGATATTTCATGCTGTCTTGGTAGCAGTGGCAGGTTTCTTTGCCTGCTTTCCCTTGTTCCAGCCTTGCATTGGTCTCCAAGCTGGCTTGGCCTGAGAAGTATTACCTTCTTGCTTAGAGGACGTAGCACCTTGGGCTGGTCCGTTTTTACGAAAGGGACGAAAATTAGGTCTATTTTTTGCCTTGAAAGGCCGATCCTGAGGAAGGGCATGGCCCTTACCCCCAGTGATATCAGAGATAATCTCTTTCAAGTCAGGACCAAACAGCGTTTTCCCCTTGAAAGGAATGTTTAGTAGCTTGTTCTTGGAAGACGCATCAGCCGACCAAGATTTCAACCAAAGCGCTCTGCGCGCCACAATAGCAAACCCAGAATTCTTAGCCGCTAACTTAGCCAATTGCAAAGAGGCGTCTAGAGTGAAAGAATTAGCCAATTTGAGAGCATTGACTCTGTCCATAATCTCCTCATAAGGAGGCGAGTCACTATCGAGCACCTTAATCAGTTCATCAAACCAGAAATATGCGGCTGTAGTGACAGGGACAATGCATGAAATGGGTTGTAGAAGGTAACCCTGCTGAACAAACATCTTTTTAAGCAAACCTTCTAATTTTTTATCCATAGGATCTTTGAAAGCACAACTATCCTCTATGGGAATAGTGGTGCGTTTGTTTAAAGTAGAAACCGCTCCCTCGACCTTGGGGACTGACTGCCATAAGTCCTTTCTGGGGT
Source organism: Bombina bombina (assembly GCF_027579735.1). Taxonomy (NCBI): domain Eukaryota; kingdom Metazoa; phylum Chordata; class Amphibia; order Anura; family Bombinatoridae; genus Bombina; species Bombina bombina. The sequence continues at coordinate 482,046,101 of NC_069504.1, read as the reverse complement.
CGACCATAGGAAACAATTTTTTAAATATGGGGGGAGGGACGAAAGGAATACCGGGCCTTTCCCATTCTTTATTAACAATGTCCGCCGCCCGCTTGGGTATAGGAAAAGCTTCTGGGAGCCCCGGCACCTCTAGGAACTTGTCCATTTTACATAGTTTCTCTGGGATGACCAAATTTTCACAATCATCCAGAGTGGATAATACCTCCTTAAGCAAAATGCGGAGATGTTCCAATTTAAATTTAAAAGTAATCACATCAGATTCAGCCTGCTGAGAAATATTCCCTAAATCAGTAATTTCTCCCTCAGACAAAACCTCCCTGGCCCCCTCAGATTGGGTTAGGGGCCCTTCAGAGATATTAATATCAGCGTCGTCATGCTCTTCAGTAACTAAAACAGAGCATCCACGCTTACGCTGAACAGGGTTCATTTTGGCTAAAATGTTTTTGACAGAATTATCCATTACAGCCGTTAATTGTTGCATAGTAAGGAGTATTGGCGCGCTAGATGTACTAGGGGCCTCCTGAGTGGGCAAGACTCGTGTAGACGAAGGAGGGAATGATGCAGTACCATGCTTACTCCCCTCACTTGAGGAATCATCTTGGGCATCATTGTCATTATCACATAAATCACATTTATTTAAATGAATAGGAATTCTGGCTTCCCCACATTCAGAACACAGTCTATCTGGTAGTTCAGACATGTTAAACAGGCATAAACTTGATAAGAAAGTACAAAAAACGTTTTGAAATAAAACCGTTACTGTCACTTTAAATTTTAAACTGAACACACTTTATTACTGCAATTGCGAAAAAACATGAAGGAATTGTTCAAAATTCACCAAACTTTCACCACAGTGTCTTAAAGCCTTGAAAATATTGCACACCAAATTTGGAAGCTTTAACCCTTAAAATAACGGAACCGGAGCCGTTTTAAGCTTTAACCCCTTTACAGTCCCTGGTATCTGCTTTGCTGAGACCCAACCAAACCCAAGGGGAATACGATACCAAATGATGCCTTCAGAAGTCTTTTATAAGTATCAGAGCTCCTCTCACATGCGACTGCATGCCATGCCTCTCAAAAACAAGTGCGCAACACCGGCGCGAAAATGAGACTCTGCCTATGCTTTGGGAAAGCCCCTAAAGAATAAGGTGTCTAAAACAGTGCCTGCCGATATTATTATATCAAAATACCCAGAATAAATGATTCCTCAAGGCTAAATAAGTGTTAATATCAATCGATTTAGCCCAAAAAATGTCTACAGTCTAAATAAGCCCTTGTGAAGCCCTTATTTACAATCGTAATAAACATGGCTTACCGGATCCCATAGGGAAAATGACAGCTTCCAGCATTACATCGTCTTGTTAGAATGTGTCATACCTCAAGCAGCAAAGACTGCAAACTGTTCCCCCAACTGAAGTTAATGCTCTCAACAGTCCTGTGTGGAACAGCCATGGATTTTAGTTACGGTTGCTAAAATCATTTTCCTCATACAAACAGAATTCTTCATCTCTTTTCTGTTTCTGAGTAAATAGTACGTACCAGCACTATTTGAAAATAACAAACTCTTGATTGAATAATGAAAAACTACAGTTAAACACTAAAAAACTCTAAGCCATCTCCGTGGAGATGTTGCCTGTACAACGGCAAAGAGAATGACTGGGGTAGGCGGAGCCTAGGAGGGATCATGTGACCAGCTTTGCTGGGCTCTTTGCCATTTCCTGTTGGGGAAGAGAATATCCCACAAGTAAGGATGACGCCGTGGACCGGACACACCTATGTTGGAGAAATTAGCCTTGTTTTTGGCCTGAAATAATTTCTTTCAGCTCTGGGCCATAATAGGGTTTTCCCCTTGAAGGGAATATTTAACATATTCGTTTTGGACGACACATCAGCCGACCACGATTTGAGCCAAATCGCTCTTCGCGCCATAATGGCAAAACCTGAGTTTTTCGCCGCTAGCTTAGCTAATTGGAGAGCGGCATCAGTGATAAACGAATTAGCCAGCTTTAGAGCATGAATTCTATCCATGACCTCATCGTATGAAGTCTCCCTCTGGAGCGACTCCTCCAGGGCCTCGAACCAAAAAGCCGCTGCAGTAGTTACCGGGATGATGCAGGCAATTGGTTGAAGAAGAAAACCTTGCTGAACAAAAATTTTCTTCAGCAAACCTTCCAATTTTTTATCCATAGAATCTTTGAAAGCACAACTGTCCTCTATTGGTATAGTTGTACGCTTAGCAAGTGTTGAAACAGCCCCCTCTACCTTGGGGACCATCTGCCACGCCTCCCGCCTGGGGTCATTTATGGGGAACATTTTCTTAAAGATAGGTGGGGGAACAAAGGGTACACCTGGTCTCTCCCACTCCTTAGTCACAATATCCGCCACCCTCCTTGGGATCGGAAATGCCTCAGCGTATACAGGGACCTCTAAAAACCTGTCCATTTTACACAATTTTTCAGGGACCACCATGGGGTCACAATCATCCAGCGTAGCTAAAACCTCCTTGAGCAGGACGCGGAGGTGTTCCAGCTTAAATTTAAAAGCTAAGGAATCTGACTCTGCCTGCTGAGAAACTTTTCCTGTGTCAGAAATTTCTCCCTCAGACAGACCGCCCCTCACTGCTACTTCTGAGTGTTGTGAGGGTACTACAGATAAATCATCCAAAGCTTCTGATTGCTCATCCTTTGTTCTTAAAACTGAGCTATCACGCTTTTTTGGAAAAACTGGCAGTTTGGATAGAAGTGCCGCAAGGGAATTATCCATGACTGCTGCTAATTGTTGTAATGTAATAGGGCACAATGCGCTAGAGGTACTAGGCAACGCTTGCGCGGGCGTAACTGGTGTCGACACATGGGGAGAGGAAGGAAGACTATCCTCATTACCTTCCATCAAAGAATCATCTTGGGCTACATTTTTAAGTGTCACTGCATGGTCATTAAAATGTTTAGATACCTTAGCACACTTTAAACACAAATGCAATGGGGGTACCGCCATGGCTTTTAAACACATAGAACAAGGTCTATCAGTAGGCTCAGACATGTTAGACAGACTTAGATAGCACTCAAATACAGAAAAATACACTTTTTGAAAAAAAACGTTACTGTGCTTTTAAATAATAAACAGCACACTTTTTTACCAAATCTCAAAAAAACATCCGATCTTTATGAAATTTACACCATATGATCCTAATGCTTTGAAAAGATTGCACACCAAGTTTCAAGCCAATTAACCCCTTATTGCCCAAACCGGAGCAAATTGAAGCTGGCCACCAGTTTAACACACTACCTTCCTTGGGGATTAGTTTTGGAACGAAAATAAGCCTCCCCGTAGTCCTCCTGCAATCTCTGGACTCTACATGTGAAGCTGCATGAAGCTGTCTTGTAAAAGAATTGCGCAACTGAGGCGCGAAAATTAGGCCCTCTCCCTCTTCACTCCTGAGTTGTGGGGCCTTCCTAAGCCAAATTAGGTGTCTAAAATTATGCCAGGCGTATAAAACCCCTAAAAAGTGTTCCAAACATGATAAACACTTGTGCAAACATCAGATTATATTAAAAAATAATCGATTTTACCCATAACAGTGTCCACCAGTGATTTAAGCCCTATAAACTAAGCCATCCTTCTATACTGAGTCTCAGAAAATGGCTTACCTTCCCTTCCCACATGGGGATTTCTATCAGTCTTCTAGCATTACCAGGTCTTGTTAGAAAAAAATGACTGAACATACCTCAAGCAGTTAAGCCTGCAAACTGTTCCCCCCAACTGAAGTTCTCCGGTACTCAACAGTCCTGTGTGGGAACAGCAATGAATTTTAGTTACTGGTGCTAAAATCATTTTCCTATCAGCAGAAATCTTCATCACTTTCTGCCCCAGAGTAAATAGTACAAACCGGCACTATTTTAAAATAACAAATTCTTGATTGAAGAAATAAAACTACAAATCTAACACCACATACTCTTTACCACCCCGTGGAGATGCTACTTGTTAGAGCGGCAAAGAGAATGACTGGGGGGGGGGGGGGGCAGAGCCTGAGGGGAGCTATATGGACAGCTTTGCTGTGTGCTCTCTTTGCCACTTCCTGTGGGGATTGAGAATATCCCACAAGTAAGGATGAATCCGTGGACTGAATACACCAAGTAAGAGAAATACAAATTTTGCTCATCTTTAAAGGGATATTAAACAGTGCTCCTTTGGTAAAGACAAATATGTTAAATCAAAGTAAACATAAAAAGGAACAAATTGTGTAAAAAAAACAGCAAACAACTTACTTGATTTCTTGAAAAATTAGCACTTAGAAAAACTTAGTGTAGCCCTGCCCCCGTGTGATAACAGTGGAGAATTTTGAAAACCTACGTTTTTACTCTGTCTGGGCATAAGCAAATCTGATTCTCCGTTATCTAGTCTATTCACTAGCCTAGATGTTATGCTAAGATAAAAGTTCCTGCAAAGGCGCCGCCTCCTCCTCCTTGTAGGGCACTGACAGGAAGTAAAAGACACTGCAGAAATGCAGTTTAAAAAAATAAATAAAAGATAAAATCCATTGAAATAGATGAATAATACATATTGCAATGTTATATTAAAGGGACATTAAACACTTTGAGATGTAATATAAAATGATAAATCGTGTATATATATATATATATATATATATATATATATATATATATATATATATATATATATATATATATACTATGCAATATACTTGCATTATTTATTTTGTCCCCTTTTCCTGTAATTCCACTCTGAAATTTTGATATTTTCAGTTCCTGTTAGAAATGGAATTGCAGAACACTGTTATATTCCACACAGCCATTGGCTTCTTTAGAACTGTCTCTAATGGGCCACAGCAAGGAAGGTAACCTAAGTTACAACATAGCAGCTCCCATTGTTTTATAGACACTAACACTTTACACCTTTTTTGTCAATATTTAAACAGCTAATGAAACTTTAAAAAATACATCTACCTGCTATTCCTAGAGAAATCTTTTCTTTGCATTCTTCATTCTATCTAACATGTATTTAGTGTTAAATGCCCCTTTAAATATAAGAAACAACAGATATATCCATCTGGGATCTGCTAATTGAGAAGTGGATTTGGATAGTCTATCTACTAAATTCTGGTCCAGAGTTTTAGATGTGTCTTTCATTGTTTAGAAAGTACTTCTGCACGAGTCATGTCTTCCACATTGCCCATTTTACCATTGGAATAACATACCATTTACACTAAAAGACATTCCTTGAGGTCTTGTACATAAAATCCTAACATGTATGCATCTCTGCTCCCTGAAAAAAATGCTTGCTGAGATGGTATCAGTCAACTTCTATTAAAAATGATGTTCTACCCATGACCCTTAAAGGGACATTTAACACCTGATGAAAAATGTTAAAACCTACTTTTTCTTATTAATAAAAATAAAATAATCACTGCTGTCTATTTTATCTGTTCCTCTTACCCCAAACTATTGACAAAGATTGTTTTGAAGTACAGTGTTGATCCAGTGCTTGATTCTACTATGTAAGCTGCCATATTGTAACGTACCTTACAGGGGCACAGCAGTCACATGACACACACAGCATATTATTTGTTGCACATACTTAGAGAATCACATCAGTTTGCAGTGTGTGAGCTGCAGTGTCTGAAGATACTTATTTTTTTGTCATTCACAGTATAAATGTATTAGCTTTCCCCATCTAATACACATATTATGCAGAACAATTGAAATACAATTCTTTATAAGCACCGTTTATGTTTTTAACACCCCCCACAGTTTTACTCTTCAAACTGCCCACAAGTTTTATGCTCTAAGCAAAAGTCATTTCCAGTGAACTTCAGGCACTATTGTCGTAAATCATTTGTAAGCTCCGTGAGGGAGAGAGGGAGGGCGAGGCTCTCAGACACGCTGGATATACTTATATACTTCATGCAGAAGATTTTTGCTTCTTATGACCTCTCCTGCTTATGTACCAGCTAATGTGATCAGTTAGTAATGATTGTCTGTTTTATTTAGCAGTGGGATCTGCTCTTGTCACACCCTCTGCCAAGAGTCAGACACAGTCAATAGAGCAGAACTCTGTGTGTGATCATCAGAAGGTGTGACAGGAGCAGATCACACTGGTAAATAAAACAGACGATCATTACTAACTGATCACATTAGCTGGTACATAAGCAGGAGAGATCACAAGAAGCAGAAATCTGCTCTGCACGGAGTATATCAGTATATCCAGCGCATCTGAGAGCCTCCCTCTCACTCTCTCCCTCACGGAGCTTCAGCTTACAAATGATTTACGACAATAGTGCCTGCCCTGAAGCTGTGCACTGGAAACGGCTATAAAAACAAGAATGTTCAATTACCTGGCCTGATCACCGCAAACTTTTGTTTTTCTGTTTGCAGTCTTGCCTCCTGAGCTCTTTTAGGTGCTTGCTCTCCAGAAGATGGAATGGCAGAAGACAAGAAGTCTATCAATGAAAGCAATGCCTGAGTGTGTAGGATCAGATCTAAAGTTGACATAGTAACCTATTAAAGAGAAAAACAAAATGTTTGCTTACCTGATAAATTAATTTATTTCATGATGGTGAGAGTCAATAAATCATCATGTTTGAGAATATTCCCCTCCTGACCACTAGAAAGAGGCAAAAGACACCCTAACACGGCAGAGCTTTAAATTCCTCCCACCTCCCATGATCCTCAGTCATACATATAGCCAAGAAGATAAGGAAACAAAAGCAGGAAAGAGCAAGTGGGGCAAAGAAGTGTAAAACGAGTACTGCCGCCACCTGAACAAAAATAAATTTATCAGGTAAGCATTTGTTTTGTTTCATTTCATCAGATGGTGAGAGCCCGTGAGTCACCACATGGAAATCAATACCCAAGTTGTGGATCCCACGAGACCAACTTGAATGGGGGGGAGAAACAGTAAAGGCAGATTTTACTTTTCAGGCACTATAATCCGCAGAACTTTCTTGCATACACATCAAAGTGAAAAGAAGACCAAGTAGCTGCCTTACAAATCTGATCAATCGAAGTCTCATGATGAAAGGCCCAAGAAGTAGCAACTGCTCCAGTGGAATGAGCAGTAAAGTGCTTAGGGGGAGTTTTCCCCATGACAAATAAAACTTTCGAATTAAGGCTATAAGCCAAGCTGCTAAAGTAATAGTCATAGCTTTCTGACCTTTGCAGGCCCCAGAGAAATTAACAAAAAGAGACAAAGAAACTCTAAAATCTTTTGTATAATATTTGGGAGCTCTTACAACATCTAAGCTGTGGCGAAGACATTCCTTAAAATTCTTAGGAGCTAGACAAAAAGAAGGAACCACAATTTCCTGATTCATAATATCTGTAGTTATCAATTTAGGAAGAAATGAATAGCTATAGTGCAAAGAACAGCCTTATCTTGACAAATCAGAAAAGGAGGTTTGTATGACAAATCTGAAAGTTCAGTGACCCTTCTACCTGAAGAAATAGCTAGAATAAAAAGAACCTTCCAGGATAAAAGCTGAAGGTCTAAAACATGCATCAGCTCAAAAGGAGGAGTTTTAAGAATCCTTTAAAAAAAAAAAAAACAAGATTAAGATTTCAAGGAGGAGAAACTTGACGAATAACTGGTTTTATTCTGATCAGAGCCTGAACAAATTCTTAAAGTCAGGAATTTTAGCAATTTTCTTATGAAACAGAAAAGAAAGACCGAAATCTGACTGAGGGAACTTAAGAACTCCAGGAATTGTAAAATAATTCCAAAAGTAGCCTTTGCAAGAACAGGATGCAAAAATGGTATTCCAGACTTTGTGATAAATATGTTTGGTAACCAGGATATCAATAACCTTGTCAGAAAAACTTCTCTGCAAGCAGAATAAAGCGTTTAATCGTCATACCGTCAAATTCAGAGTTTTGAGATCTTGATAAAAGAAAGGGCCTTGAGAGGGAAAATCCTTTCTTAGAGGAAGCCTTTAAGGCGAACACAAGGACATCTTCACCAGATAGGCAAACCAAATCCTGCAAGGCCACGTCGGAGCAATCAGAATTGCTGAGGCTTTTTCCTGCTTGATTCTGCTATCACTCTGCATAGCAATATGAACAGAGGAAAAATGTAAATCAGGTTGAACAAGGGTATCTATCAGAGTTGCTGAAGATCTTGAGACATGGCACAATACTGAGGCAGTTTGTGATTCAAATGAGAAGCCATGAGATCCATCTCTGGCAGACTCCAACATTTCACAATTTGTTCTGATTCAGAGACCATTCCCCTGGGTGAAGAGACTGGAGACTGAGAAAGTCTGCTTCTCCATTGTTCACACCCAGATGATGCCGTTTCCTCCTCCCTGATGATTGACATAAGCAACTGTTGTGACATCATCTGACTGGAATCTCAGAAACCATTTGTGTCTGAGGTCGGGAAAGCTCTGAAAAGCCATGAAGATTGCATTAAGTTTCAAAATATTTATTGGTAACCTTGCCTCCTTAGAAGACCAAACTCCATGCGCTCACCGACACCCCCAGACTGAACCCCAACCTAACAGGCTGGCATCCGTGGAGTAACTATCCACATTAGAGAAAAAAAAGGAGGCTCCCTGAAACAAGGACTGGTAAGACTACCACTAGGTCCAAGACTGTATTGTCTTGTGATATAACAGAATCCACAGAGAAAGACTCTCGTGATTCTCATTCCACTGATGCAGCATCTGCAATTGGAGATCCTAAAGATGAAATTTGGCATATTGAACTGCATATGAGGCAGCCACTATAAGACCCACAACTTCCATGCACTGAGCAAAGGATAGGAGTGGATTCAGCTGCAGAAGGGCACAGGCCTCTTTATGCTTCAGTCTGTGCTGATCTGTCAGAGACAAAAACAGTCATGGAATCAATTATGAACCCAAGAAAAGACAAATGTGTCTGAGGAGTTAATGAGGAGTTCAGTAACACTGAACTGAAGAACCATCTGAGTGTGAGACACAGCCAGATGATAAGGAGCATGAACGAGAAAGACGTTCAAGAAAGGAACTACAGAAATTCCTTGAGCTCAAACTAAAGACAACAGAGCTCCTAGTACTTTTTATATAACTCCCTGGAAGAAGTAGCCAGACCAAAAGGGAGAGCCAACAACTGAAAAACATAATTTATGTAAGAACTTACCTGATAAATTCATTTCTTTCATATTAGCAAGAGTCCATGAGCTAGTGACGTATGGGATATACATTCCTACCAGGAGGGGCAAAGTTTCCCAAACCTCAAAATGCCTATAAATACACCCCTCACCACACCCACAAATCAGTTTAACGAATAGCTAAGAAGTGGGGTGATAAGAAAAAAGTGCGAAGCATAAATATAAGGAATTGGAATAATTGTGCTTTATACAAAAAAATCATAACCACCACAAAAAAGGGTGGGCCTCATGGACTCTTGCTAATATGAAATAAATGAATTTATCAGGTAAGTTCTTACATAAATTATGTTTTCTTTCATGTAATTAGCAAGAGTCCATGAGCTAGTGACGTATGGGATAATGACTACCCAAGATGTGGATCTTCCACGCAAGAGTCACTAGAGAGGGAGGGATAAAATAAAGACAGCCAATTCCGCTGAAAATAATCCACACCCAAACAAAGTTTAAAACTTATAATGAAAAAAACTGAAAATATAAGCAGAAGAATCAAAATGAAACAGCTGCCTGAAGTACTTTTCTACCAAAAACTGCTTCAGAAGAAGAAAACACATCAAAATGGTAGAATTTAGTAAAAGTATGCAAAGAAGACCAAGTTGCTGCTTTGCAAATCTGAACAACCGAAGCTTCATTCCTAAACGCCCAGGAAGTAGAAACTGACCTAGTAGAATGAGCTGTAATCCTTTGAGGCGGAGTTTTACCCGACTCGACATAAGCATGATGAATTAAAGATTTCAACCAAGATGCCAAAGAAATGGCAGAAGCCTTCTGACCTTTCCTAGAACCAGAAAAGATAACAAATAGACTAGAAGTCTTTCGGAAATTCTTAGTAGCTTCAACATAATATTTCAAAGCTCTAACTACATCCAAAGAATGCAATGATTTCTCCTTAGAATTCTTAGGATTAGAACATAATGAAGGAACCACAATTTCTCTACTAATGTTGTTAGAATTCACAACCTTAGGTAAAAATTTAAAAGAAGTTCATAACACCGCCTTATCCTGATGAAAAATCAGAAAAGGAGACTCACAAGAAAGAGCAGATAAATCAGAAACTCTTCTGGCAGAAGAGATGGCCAAAAGGAACAAAACTTTCAAAGAAAGTAATTTAATGTCCAAAGAATGCATAGGTTCAAACGGAGGAGCTTGAAGAGCCCCCAGAACCAAATTCAAACTCCAAGGAGGAGAAATTGACTTAATGACAGGATTTATACGAACCAAAGCTTGTACAAAACAATGAATATCAGGAAGATTAGCAATCTTTCTGTGAAAAAGAAGAGAAAGAGCAGAGATTTGTCCTTTCAAGGAACTTACAGAAAAACCTTTATCCAAACCATCCTGAAGAAACTGTAAAATTCTCGGAATTCTAAAAGAATGCCAGGAAAAATGATGAGAAAGACACCAAGAAATATAAGTCTTCCAGACTCTATAATATATCTCCCTAGAAACGGATTTACGAGCCTGTAACATAGTATTAATCACAGAGTGAGAGAAAACCTCTTTGACTAAGAATCAAGCATTCAATCTCCATACCTTTAAATTTAAGGATTTGAGATCCTGATGGAAAAAATGACCTTGTGACAGAAGGTCTGGTCTTAACGGAAGAGTCCACGGTTGGCAAGAGGCCATCCGGACAAGATCCGCATACCAAAAACCTGTGAGGCCATGCTGGAGCCACCAGCAGAACAAACGAGCATTCCTTCAGAATCTTGGAGATTACTCTTGCAAGAAGAACTAGAGGCGGAAAGATATAGGCAGGATGATACTTCCAAGGAAGTGACAACGCATCCACTGCTTCCGCTAGAGGATCCCTGGATCTGGACAGATACCTGGGAAGTTTCTTGTTTAGATGAGAAGCCATCAGATCTATTTCTGGAAGACCCCACATTTGAACAATCTGAAGAAATACCTCTGGGTGAAGAGACCATTCGCCCGGATGTAACGTTTGGCGACTGAGATAATCCGCTTCCCAATTGTCTATACCTGGGATAAGAACCGCAGAAACTAGACAGGAGCTGGATTCCGCCCATACCAGAATTCGAGATACTTCTCTCATAGCCAGAGGACTGTGAGTCCCTCCTTGATGATTGATGTATGCCACAGTAGTGACATTGTCTGTCTGAAAACAAATGAACGATTCTCTCTTTAGAAGAGGCCAAGACTGAAGAGCTCTGAAAATTGCACGGAGTTCCAAAATATTGATCGGTAATCTCACCTCCTGAGATTCCCAAACCCCTTGTGCTGTCAGAGACCCCCACACAGTTCCCCAACCTGTAAGGCTTGCATCTGTTGAAATTACAGACCAGGTCGGAAGAACAAAAGAAGCCCCCTGAACTAAACGATGGTGATCTGTCCACCACGTCAGAGAGTGTCGTACAATCGGTTTTAAAGATATTGAGATATCTTTGTGTAATCCCTGCACCACTGGTTCAGCATACAGAGCTGAAGAGGCCGCATGTGAAAACGAGCAAAGGGGATCGCGTCCGATGCCGCAGTCATAAGACCTAGAATTTCCATGCATAAGGCTACCGAAGGGAAAGATTGTGACTGAAGGTTTCGACAAGCTGATATCAATTTTAGACGTCTCTTGTCTGTCAAAGATAGAGTCATGGACACTGAATCTATCTGAAAACCTAAAAAGGTTACCTGAGTCTGAGGAATCAATGAACTTTTTGGTAAATTGATCCTCCAACCATGATGTTGAAGAAACAACACAAGTCGATTCGTATGAGATTCTGCTAAATGTGAAGACTGAGCAAGTACCAAGATATCGTCCAAATAAGGAATACCACAATTCCCTGTTCTCTGATTACAGACAGAAGGGCACCGAGAACCTTCGTAAAAAATTCTTGGAGCTGTATCTAGGCCAAACAGCAGAGCCACAAACTGGTAATGCTTGTCTAGGAAAGAGAATCTCAGAAACTGATAGTGATCTGGATGAATCGGAATATGCAGATATGCATCCTGTAAATCTATTGTAGACATATAATGCCCTTGCTGAACAAAAGGCAGGATAGTCCTTACAGTTACCAATTTTGAATGTTGGTATCCTTACATAACGATTCAATATTTTTAGATCCAGAAATGGTCTGAAGGAATTTTCCTTCTTTGGTACAATGAAGAGATTTGAATAAAACCCCAGTCCCTGTTCCAGAACTGGAACTGGCATAATTACTCCAGTCAACTCTAGATCTGAAACACATTTCAGAAATGCTTGAGCCTTCGCTGGGTTTACTGGGACACGGGAAAGAAAAAATCTCTTTGCAGGAGGCCTTATCTTGAAGCCAATTCTGTACCCTTCTGAAACAATGTTCTGAATCCAAAGATTGTGAACGGAATTGATCCAAATTTCTTTGAAAAAACGTAATCTGCCCCCTACCAGCTGAGCTGGAATGAGGGCCGGACCTTCATGTGGACTTAGGAGCTGTCTTTGATTTTCTAAAAGGCTTGGATTTATTCCAGACTGGAGATGGTTTCCAAACTGATACCGCTCCTGAGGATGAAGGATCAGGTTTTTGTTCCTTGTTGTGACGAAAGGAACGAAAATGATTATTACCCTTGAAAGAAAGGGAAAGCAGAGTAGACTTAGAAGACAGATCAGCATTCCAAGTTTTAAGCCATAAAGCTCTTCAAGCTAAAATAGCTAGAGACATATACCTGACATCAACTCTAATGATATCAAAGATGGCATCACAAATAAAAATATTAGCATGTTGAAGAAGAATAAAAATGCTATGAGAATTATGATCTGTTACTTGTTGCGCTAAAGCTTCTAACCAAAAGATGAAGCTGCAGCAACATCCGCTAAAGATATAGCAGGTCTAAGAAGATTACCTGAACACAAGTAAGCTTTTCTTAGAAAGGATTCAATTTTCCTATCTAAAGGATCCTTAAAGGAAGTACCATCTGCCGTAGGAATAGTAGTACGCTTAACAAGAGTAGAGACAGCCCCATCAACTTTAGGGATTTTGTCCCAAAACTCTAATCTGTCAGATGGCACAGGATATAATTGCTTAAAACGTTTAGAAGGAGTAAAAGAATTACCCAAATTATTCCATTCCCTGGAAATTACTTCAGAAAAAGCACTAGGGACAGGAAAAACTTCTGGAATAACTACAGGAGATTTAAAAACCTTATCTAAACGTTTAGATTTAGTATCAAGAGGACCAGAATCCTCAATTTCTAATGCAATTAGGACTTCTTTAAGTAAAGAACGAATAAATTCCATTTTAAATAAATATGAAGATTTATCAGCATCAACCTCTGAGACAGAATCCTCTGAACCAGAAGAACCATTATCAGAATCAGAATGATGATGTTCATTTAAAAATTCATCTGAAAAATGAGAAGTTTTAAAAGACTTTTTACGTTTACTAGAAGGAGGAATAACAGACATAGCCTTCTTAATGGATTTAGAAACAAAATCTCTTATGTTATCAGGAACACTCTGAGTATTAGATGTTGACAGAACAGCAACAGGTAATGTAACAGTACTAAAGGAAATATCTGCATTAACAAGTTTGTCATGACAAAACAGTACAAACAACAGCTGGAGGAACAGATACCATAAGTTTACAGTAGATACACTTAGCTTTGGTAGCTCCAGCCAAAGGCAGTGATTTTCCAGAAGTACTGTATCTTCTGACTCAGTTTCAACGTGGGACATCTTGCAATATGTAATAGAAAAAACAACATATAAAGCAAAATTGATCAAATTCCTTAAATGACAGTTTCAGGAATGGGAAAAAAATGCCAGTGAACAAGCTTCTAGCAACCAGAAGCAGTAAAAAATGAGACTTAAATAATGAGGAGACAATAGTGACGCCCATATTTTTTTAGTGCCAAAAATGACGCCCACATTATTTGGCGCCTAAATGCTTTTGGAGCCAAAAACGACGCCACATCCGGAACGCCGACATTTTTGGCGCAAAAGAACGTCAAAAATGACGCAACTTCCGGCGACACGTATGACGCCGGAAACAGAAAAAAAAATTTGCGCCAAAAAAGTCCGCGCCAAGAATGACGCAATAAAATGAAGCATTTTCAGCCCCGCGAGCCTAACAGCCCACAGGGAAAAAGTCAAATTTTAAGGTAAGAAAAAAATTGATTTATTCATATGCATTAACCCAAATATGAAACTGACTGTCTGAAATAAGGAATGTTGAACATCCTGAGTCAAGGCAAATAAATGTTTGAATACATATATTTAGAACTTTATAAAAAAGTGCCCAACCATAGCTTAGAGTGTCACAGAAAATAAGACTTACTTACCCCAGGACACTCATCTACATGTTGTAGAAAGCCAAACCAGTACTGAAACGAAAATCAGCAGAGGTAATGGCATATAAATAAGAGTATATCGTCGATCTGAAAAGGGAGGTAAGAGATGAATCTCTACGACCAATAACAGAGAACCTATGAAATAGACCCTGTAGAAGGAGATCATTGAATTCAAATAGGCAATACTCTCCTCACATCCCTCTGACATTCACTGCACGCTGAGAGGAAAACCGGGCTCCAACCTGCTGCGGAGCGCATATCAACGTAGAATCTAGCACAAACTTACTTCACCACCTCCATAGGAGGCAAAGTTTGTAAAACTGATTTGTGGGTGTGGTGAGGGGTGTATTTATAGGCATTTTGAGGTTTGGGAAACTTTGCCCCTCCTGGTAGGAATGTATATCCCATACGTCACTAGCTCATGGACTCTTGCTAATTACATGAAAGAAATACATGTCTAGAAAAGTGAATCTCAGGAACTGTGTATAGGGATATGCAAATAAACAAATGTTAGGTCTATTGTAGATATAAACTAATAAACTAATTGTTAATCAAAACACATTTGTGTATTGCATCTGGTTTGTATATGTATTGAAAATAGCATATAATATACATCCAATGATAACAATACAAATTCTAACTTAAAAAAAAACATAATTTATGCTTACCTGATAAATTTATTTCTCTTGTAGTGTGTTCAGTCCACGGGTCATCCATTACTTATGGGATATATTCTCCTTCCCAACAGTAAGTTGCAAGAGGATCACCCAAGCAGAGCTGCTATATAGCTTCTCCCCTCACATGTCATATCCAGTCATTCGACCGAAACAAGACGAGAAAGGAGAAATTATAGGGTGCAGTGGTGACTGGAGTTAGAATTTAGAATTTAGAACCTGCCTCAAAAAGACAGGGCGGGCCGTGGACTGAACACACTACAAGAGAAATAAATTTATCAGGTAAGTATAAATTATGTTTTCTCTTGTTAAGTGTGTTCAGTCCACGGGTCATCCATTACTTATGGGATACCAATACCAAAGCTAAAGTACACGAATGAAGGGAGGGACAAGGCAGGAACATTAAACAGAAGGAACCACTGCCTGTAGAACCTTTCTCCCAAAAACAGCCTCCGAAGAAGCAAAAGTGTCAAATTTGGAAAATTTGGAAAAAGTATGAAGTGAAGACCAAGTTGCAGTCTTGCAAATCTGTTCAACAGAGGCCTCATTTTTAAAGGCCCAAGTGGAAGCCACAGCTCTAGTGGAATGAGCTGTAATTCTTTCAGGAGGCTGCTGTCCAGCAGTCTCATAGGCTAAACGTATTATGCTACGAAGCCAAAAAGAGAGAGAGGCAGCCGAAGACTTTTGACCTCTCCTCTGTCCAGAGTAAACGACAAACAAGGAAGAAGTTTGTCGAAAATCTTTAGTTGCCTGTAAGTAGAACTTCAGGGCACGGACCACATCTAGATTATGCAAAAGACGTTCCTTCTTTGAAGAAGGATTAGGACACAATGATGGAACAACAATCTCTTGATTGATATTCCTGTTAGAAACAACCTTAGGCAAAAACCCAGGTTTAGTACGCAGGACTACCTTGTCTGAATGAAAGATCAGATAAGGAGAATCACAATGTAAGGCATATAACTCCGAGACTCTTCGAGCCGAGGAAATAGCCATCAAAAACAGAACTTTCCAAGATAAAAGCTTAATATCAATGGAATGAAGGGGTTCAAACGGAACACCCTGAAGAACTGTAAGAACCAAGTTTAAGCTCCACGGAGGAGCAACAGCCTTAAACACAGGCTTAATCCTAGCCAAAGCCTGACAAAAAGCCTGGACGTCTGGATTCCCTGCCAGACGCTTGTGTAAAAGAATAGACAGAGCAGAAATCTGTCCCTTTAGTGAACTAGCGGATAAGCCCTTTTCTAAACCCTCTTGTAGAAAAGCCAATATCCTAGGAATCCTAACCTTACTCCATGAGTAACTCTTGGATTCACACCAATATAAATATTTACGCCATATCTTATGGTAAATTTTTCTGGTAACAGGTTTCCGAGCCTGTATCAATGTATCAATAACCGAATCCGAAAACCCACGCTTTGATAGAATCAAGCGTTCAATCTCCAAGCAGTCAGCCTCAGAGAAATTAGGTTTGGATGGTTGAAAGGACCCTGAATTAGAAGGTCCTGCCTCAGAGGTAGAGACCATGGTGGACAGGACGACATGTCCACTAGGTCTGCATACCAGGTCCTGCGTGGCCACGCAGGCGCTATCAGAATCACTGATGCTCTCTCCTGTTTGATCCTGGCAATCAGTCGAGGTAGCAAAGGAAAAGGTGGAAACACATAAGCTATGCTGAAAACCCAAGGGGCTGCAAGTGCATCTACCAGCACCGCTCCTGGATCCCTTGACCTGGATCCGTAACGAGGAAGCTTGGCGTTCTGGCGAGATGCCATAAGATCCAGATCCGGTTTGCCCCAACGACGAATCAGTTGAGCAAATACCTCCGGGTGTAGTTCCCACTCCCCCGGATGAAAAGTCTGGCGACTTAGAAAATCTGCTTCCCAGTTCTCCACACCTGGGGTGTAGATCGCTGACAGGTGGCAAGAGTGTGACTCTGCCCAGCGAATTATCTTCGAGACTTCCAACATCGCTAAGGAACTCCTGGTTCCCCCTTGATGATTGATGTAAGCCACAGTCGTGATGTTGTCCGACTGAAACCTGATGAACCTCAGTGTTGCTAACTGAGGCCAAGTTAGAAGAGCATTGAATATTGCTCTTAATTCTAGAATGTTGATTGGTAGGAGTTTCTCCTCCTGAGTCCACGATCCCTGAGCCTTCAGGGAGTTCCAGACTGCTCCCCAGCCTAGAAGGCTGGCATCTGTTGTTACAATCGTCCAATCTGGTCTGCGAAAGGTCATTCCTTCGGACAGATGAACCCGTGACAACCACCAGAGAAGAGAATCTCTGGTCTCCTGGTCCAGATTTAGCAAAGGGGACAGATCTGAGTAATCCCCGTTCCACTGACTTAGCATGCATAGTTGCAGCGGTCTGAGATGCAGGCGCGCAAATGGCACTATGTCCATTGCCGCGAACATCAAGCTGATTATTTCCATACACTGAGCTACTGATGGGTTTGGAATGGAGTGAAGGGCACGGCAAGCATTGAGAATCTTTGATAACCTGGACTCCGTCAGGTAAATCTTCATCTCTACAGAATCTATAAGAGTCCCTAGAAAAGGAACCCTTGTGAGCGGTAACAGAGAACTCTTTTCCATGTTCACTTTCCACCCATGCGACCTCAGAAATGCTAGAACTATCTCTGTATGAGACTTTGCATTTTGAAAACTTGACGCTTGAATCAGAATGTCGTCTAGGTACGGAGCCACCGCTATGCCTCGTGGTCTTAGTACCGCCAGAAGTGAGCCCAGAACCTTTGTAAAGATTCTCGGGGCCGTAGCTAACCCGAAAGGAAGAGCTACAAACTGGTAATGCCTTTCTAGAAAGGCAAATCTTAGGTACCGACAATGATCTTTGTGAATCGGTATGTGAAGGTAGGCATCCTTTAAGTCCACTGTGGTCATATATTGACCCTCTTGGATCATGGGCAGGATGGTCCGAATGGTTTCCATCTTGAATGATGGAACCCTTAGGAATTTGTTTAAGATTTTTAAGTCTAAGATTGGTCTGAAGGTTCCCTCTTTTTTGGGAACCACAAATAGATTTGAGTAAAACCCTTGTCCTCGTTCCATTCGCGGAACTGGGTGGATCACTCCCATCACTAAGAGGTCTTGTACACATTGTAGAAATGCCTCTTTCTTTACTAGGTTTGTTGATAACCTTGACAGATGAAACCTCCCTTGTGGAGGATAAGTTTTGAAATCCAGAAGGTATCCCTGAGATATAATCTCCAATGTCCAGGGATCCTGTACATCTCTTGCCCAGGCCTGGGCGAAGAGAGAAAGTCTGCCCCCCACTAGATCCGTCTCCAGAGAGGGGGCCCTGTCTTCATGCTGTCTTAGGGGCGGAAGTAGGCTTTCTGGCCTGCTTGCCCTTGTTCCATGACTGGTTGCCTTTCCAACCCTGTCTGTAACGAGCAGTAGTTCCTTCCTGTTTTGGAGCGGAGGAAGTTGATGCTGCTCCTGCCTTGAAGTTACGAAAGGCACGAAAATTAAACTGTTTGGCCTTTGATTTGGCCCTGTCCTGAGGAAGGGTGTGGCCCTTACCTCCCGTAATGTCAGCAATAATTTCCTTCAAGCCGGGCCCGAATAAGGTCTGCCCTTTGAAAGGAATGTTAAGTAGTTTAGACTTAGAAGTTACATCTGCTGACCAGGATTTAAGCCATAGCGCCCTGCGCGCCTGTATGGCGAATCCGGAATTTTTAGCCGTAAGTTTGGTTAAATGCACTACGGCATCCGAAACAAACGCATTAGCCAGTTTAAGTGTTCTAACTTTGCTCAAAGTCTCATCCAATGGTGCTGTGCGAATCGCCTCTTCCAGAGACTCAAACCAGAATACCGCTGCAGCCGTGACAGGCGCAATGCATGCAAGAGGCTGCAATATAAAACATTTTCTTAAGGTAACCCTCTAATTTTTTATCCCTTGGATCTGAGAAAGCACAGCTATCCTCCACCGGGATAGTGGTACGCTTGGCTAAAGTAGAAACTGCTCCCTCCACCTTAGGGACCGTCTGCCATAAGTCTCGTGTGGTGGCGTCTATAGGGAACATTTTTCTAAATATCGGAGGAGGGGAAAAGGGCACACCGGGTCTATCCCACTCCTTACTAATAATTTCTGTAAGCCTTTTAGGTATAGGAAAAACGTCAGTACACACCGGTACCGCATAGTATCTATCCAACCTACATAATTTCTCTGGGATTGCCACCGTGTCGCAATCATACAGAGCCGCTAACACCTCCCCTAGTAACACGCGGAAGTTCTCAAGCTTAAATTTAAAATTTGAAATTTCTGAATCCGGTCTCCCCGGATCAGAACCGTCACCGACAGAATGAAGCTCACCGTCCTCATGTTCTGCAAATTGTGACGCAGTACCAGACATGGCTCTCGTGTCATCAGCGCGCTCTGTCCTTAACCCAGAGCTATTGCGCTTGCCTCTTAATTCGGGCATATTGTATAATACTTCTTTCATAACATTAGCCATATCATTTAAAGTGATTTGTAAGGGCCTTGATGTACTTGGCGCCTCAATCTTACACACCTCCCGAGCGGGAGACGCAGGTACTGACACGTGAGGAGAGTTAGACGGCATAACTTCCCCCTCGTTGTCTGGTGATAATTTCTTTATCGTACAGATTGACTTTTATTCAAAGTAATATCAATAAAATTGGTACACATATTTCTATTGGGCTCCACATCGGCTTTTGAACATAATGAACAAGCAGATTCCTCTGTATCAGACATGTTTAAACAGACTAGCAATGAAGCTAGCAAGCTTGGAAATCACTTTCAATAAGTTTACAAGCAATATAAAAAACGCTGCAGCGCTTTTAAAATACAGTTGAATAACAAGGAAAACTAATTCAGTTATAGTCAACAATTCTTAACGAGAAAAGTATTAATTAGCAGAGGATTGCACCCATTAGCAAAAGGATGATTAACCCCTCAATACCCAAAAAATGGATATCAAATTAAGATTTAACGCTTTTATCACAGTCAAACACACTGTCACAGATCTGCTGTGACTGATTACCTCCCTCAAAAACGAACTTTGAAGACCCCTGAGCTCTCTAGAGACGTCCTGGATCAAGGAGGAAGAAACAGGAAGACTGTGCTAGAATTTTAACTGCGCAACAAGGCGCTAAAACAAGGTCCCTCCCACTCATATTACAACAGTGGGAGACCTGATATAACCGTTTCTATGCAGAAAATACGTTAGCCATGTGGAGAAAAATCATGCCCAAAAAGATTTATCACCAAAGTACCTCACAAAACGAACATGCCAGTAAACGTTTTAAAAACAACATTTTGAATGTCATGCAAAGTTATCACTAAGCCTGCTACCAGTCGCTTCCACCGCAGATAAGGCTTAAACATTATTTCAGTATTAACAGTATTTTCTCAGTCAAATTCTAGTCCCTAGAAAATAACTCAACTGCGCATACATTTATCAGCCTGATACCAGTCGCTACTACTGCATTTAAGGCTGTACTTACATCATATGGGTAACAGCAGTATTTTCTTAGTCAATTCCATTCCCAGAAAATAATGTACTGCACATACCTCATTTGTGGGGGACCCAGCATGCTATTCCCCTCTTTCTGAAGTTACCCTACTCCTCAGAATGTCGAGAACAGCCAGCGGATCTTAGTTACGTCTGCTAAGATCATAGAAAAACGCAGGCAGATTCTTCTCCAAATACTGCCTGAGATACAAAAAACGGCACACTCCGGTGTCATTTTAAAATAACAAACTTTTGATTGAAGAATAATTAAGTAAAAACTCCAACTCCTCTCGCGACCTCCTTCTTTGTTGAGAGTTGCAAGAGAATGACTGGATATGACATGTGAGGGGAGGAGTTATATAGCAGCTCTGCTTGGGTGATCCTCTTGCAACTTCCTGTTGGGAAGGAGAATATATCCCATAAGTAATGGATGACCCGTGGACTGAACACACTTAACAAGAGAAACAATATTGTATGCAATATTTTGTGCCCAATTTATTTTCCATTTTTGTTATCAATCTAACTTCAAATTTCATCATAAGTCTCTCAAATATGATCCCCTTTTAAATAAAATCCATGTAAGTTGCTGATCGTCTTTGCAATAATCAAATCTTTTTTATAATTAACCAGCCCTTATTGAAAACACATTTGTTTCTCTCTTCTTAGTGGTCATATCTATGACAAAAATAAAATGTTGATGTTACAAGCCTATTTTTACTCATGTTGGCATTGTATAGAACTATATTTAAAAAAAAAATGAAAACCTTTTGCCTGACCAAGATTGGGGTTGAAGCCTTTTCCCTGGATTCCAGGGTAGAATAAGAACCATTAGACCAACTGGCTCCTATAAAATATATATTTTCAACCATAACTTTTAAATTACATTTTTCCATTTTCGTTTCTATCCCCATTTAACATATTCATACCTGTACTTATCTGTCATTGTTTTTCTTAAGTATCCTGAACAGATCCCTCCAAACCTCTCGAAAGAGACAGATCAGGTATAAGGGCTGCAAAATCATGCAGTCTTCAGAGCTGGGGTAGAGTTCTTGGACTATTGGTTTTTAGACCAAGAAGAATTAAGACTTTCAGGAGGAATTAGAATAGCCAGACCACTGGGCAGAGAGGGGTAGCTTTCTGAAACTTAAATTGCCATAAGGTACGAAAACACCCAGCAGATCTAAGCTTACACTTAAGATTTCTTATACTGGGGGAAAAAAACTAACTTAGCACCAGTGACTGTGGCAATAATAGCATTCAGACCAGGCCAAAACAAATATTTACCCTGAAAAGGGATAGAAAGCAGTCTGCACTTAGAAACCATATCAGTAGACCAAGACTTAAGCCACAAGGCTTGCCTAGCTAAAACAGCTAATACAGTATTCCTAGAATTAAAGGGACAGTCAACACCAGAATTTGTATTGTCTAAAAAGAAAGATAATCCCTTTATTACCCATTCCCCAGTTTTGCATAACCAACACAGTTATAATAATAAACATTTTACCTCTGTGATTACCTTGTATCTAAGCTTCTGCTGACTGCCACCTTATTTCAGTTATTTTGACAGACTTGCATTTTAGCCAATCAGTGCTTACTCAAAGGTCACTTCACGTGCATTAGCTCAATGTTATCTATATCAAACACATGAACTAATGCCCTCTAGTGGTCAAAATGCATTCAGATTAGAGGCAGTCTTCAAGGTCTAAGAAATTAGCATATGAACCTCCTAGAATTAGCTTTCAACTAAGAATACCAAGAGAACAAAGCAAAATTGGTGATAAAAGTAAATTGGGAAGTTGTTTAAAATGACATTCCCTATTTAAATCATGAAAGTTTTTTTTGGACTTGACTGTCCCTTTAATGCAAATAATTTCCACTGTCACAATACAAATAAAGGATTTTTTTTAATACAACCGTGAAACTCACCCAGATTGGCTTAATCAGAAACAGAGATTATCACACCAAACAGTGGTGGCAGTAGGCTACACTGACTGCAGGTCTAAACATAAAACCTTGTACCTATGGTCTTGAGGTTTTCCCATTAAACTTCACCTGAATGATACCTGTGGTGCTGTCACTATTTTCATCAATTGGCTAAACATAAAACCTAAATAGCTGAAAGGATCACCTATGAAATCCTTCAAGTTTTCTATCTAAAGGATCCTTAAAAGAGGAACAAACCTCCAAAGGAATAGTGGTACACCTGACAAAAGTAACTGTGTCTACCTTAGGAACAGTTTCCGAGATCACTGTATTAACAGAAGGGAGAGGAAACCTAGGCATACATTTTGTAGATGGATCAAAAGGAATACTTGGCTTCTGCAATGCCTTACAAAAAAATTCAGAAACTGAACCATGTACGGGAAAAGGGAAAGGTTGCTTAGGAACTGGCTTAATTTTTTTTTTATCAATCCTCTTAAAAGGTTGCTTGACTGTAGCAGTCAGTCCTCTACCTCTAAAGCAATTACAACTTCCAGCAATAAAGGCATGAATATGCTCAAGCTTGAAATTAAAAGACACATCCTCTGCCACAGCAGCATGGTCCTGAGACTCAGAGAGACTATCCTCAGAAACTCCTCAGAGTCAAAGACACCCCTATTATTAATGGGTAACTTAGAGTGGCCACTCCTAAGGGAAGTCCCTGATGAGCTAAGGATCACCTTAAAGTCCTTGCAAACGTCTGCGCTTAACAGCTGGAGGCAAGCAAGCTAAAATCTCATTAATAGCAGAGTGAATATAATCCTTAAAGGGACAGAAACATCAAAAATAAACTTTCATGGTTTAGATAGAGCAAACAATTGTAAATTACTTTCCAAATAACTTATCTAATTTGCTTTGTTCTCTTGGTAGCCTTAGTTGAAATGCATACCCAGGTACACTCAGCAGCATCAATGGACTACTGGGAGCTAGCTGCTTTTTGGAGGCTATGTATATATGACTCTTGCCATTGGCTCAGCCTTTGTGTTCAGCTAGCTCCCAGTAGAGCATTGCTCCTTCTCCTACAAATGATACCAAGAGAATTAAGCAAATTTGATAATAGAAGTAAATTGGAAAGTTGTTTAAAATGGTGTGCTCTATCTGAATCTTGAAAAATGTTGGGTTACATGTCCCTTTAAGTTTTGCAGAAAGTTCAGTTGAACTCTGAGAGCAACTCTGATAAGGTAAAAACCCTTGCACCCTCTGAAGCGCAGTAAAACCCTGTTTAGGATTAGCAATAGACTCAGCACATTAGATACAAAGCTGAACAGGGACCACACCTAGGAATCCTTACAAAGCAAACACAAACTAGAAGGGGTTAAATTAACAGAGGCCTGAGTTGCACTAGTTTGTTTCATAGTACCAGTAAAATAGCTTAAAGGAACATTAAAGCCACATTTTTCTTTCATTATTCAGATATAGAATGTCATTTTTATTAACTTTACAATTTATTTATATTATCTAATTTGTTAAGTTTTCTTTGTATCCTTTGCTGACAAGTATACCTAGGTAGGCTCAGAAGCTGCTGATTGGTGGCTGCACATACATGCATCTTTCATTGGCTTTCATCTAACTCTGAGTAATACTTTGCTGCTAATTCATCAAAGAATAACAAGAGAATTAAGTAAATTAGATACTAGAAGTAAACTGGAAAGTTGTTTAAAATCGTATGTTCTATCTGAATCATGAAAGAAAAAAAATTGGGTTTCATGTACCATTAAGTATCAGAGATAGAGTAAAGCTAATAGGCAGTATAAAGCACAATAGGTAGTATATAGCACACAAATAGTTAACCCCCGAAGGAAAGAAAAGGTACAATGTAAAACGGATTAACCCTTAGAAGTTAAACAGTAACAAACATAAGGTACTGTTAAAATAAGTGCTGAAAAAACTGTAAAAACAATAAAAAGGCTTAAATAGCAAATAACAGCGCATAAAGGGTTAAATACAATTTGTACCTTAAATTTGAAGCCAAACTCTGATGATTAAAGTGCCTTACCACCTCTACTGGTCCTGAGAGCCTTCATACACACTGAGAATGTTACAGCAACACAGAAAAGGAAAACAAAAAGAAACCTAAAACTGCTGATGGTGAGCACTAAAACTAAAAAACATGAAGGTAACAAGCAGAAATTTAGTGCAGGTGAAGAAACATACTGTGTATTATTCAGAAACAACTTCTGAGCATGCTAAGTAGAACGTGCTAAATGTAAAGCAACAGTAACATCAAAAACAAAGCTTTTTAAAAGTGCTATAAACTGCTAATATGAGGTTTATGGTGTGTGTATGTATGTGTGTGTATATATATATATATATATATACACATACACAGACTATGTGAAGCCTGTGAACATGTTCACACTAATAGCGGAGGGTTACGAAGGTGCAGGTACTTACTCTCAGCACCTCCATCCACTGTGCTTACTTCAACTGCAGCACCTTCCTTCCAGTAAAATAGCCCATGCTAGGCAGAGCAAGCACAATGCCATGGATCTAAGTTAGTAACAGCATCTCAACCCAGAGGATTTGTGGACAAGTCCACATTTCACCTGGGGAGGGGGCTGTGGATCCACAAGAAGAAGTTCATATAGACCAGCGGATTGGTGAACAAGTTCAGATTCAACTTGGAAATCCTGCAACATTTCTTCACTGAGAAGAGACCTTTCAATATCTGGCTTCTTGTCTGCCACTCTGAACATCAAATTACTTTGAGGAAGATTCAGGACTCAGATCAGCTAGAGGATCCCTTTTCAAATGATGGGTAGATCTTGCACTTCACTTTAACCTTACTCCTCATCAAGTAAGGCAAATAAAATAACTAAGGATTATGGGAAGTGGGAGAGATTTAAAGCTCTGGTGTGTTGGGGTGTCTTTTGCCTTCTCCTAATGGTCAGGTGGGGAATATTCCCATATGTGATGACTCATGGACTCTCACCATCCGATGAAAAAAAGTGTCAGACACTTATTAGTATTTTTAATTAGCATAATTAATTTAATAGCCTAGTAAAATAACAATCAATAAAGTTCAAACATCTGTGGTGTTCAGAGTGGTTATGTGCTTTAGCTTCATATGCAGCCTTGCATGTAAAGCTTGACACTATCTCTTTGTAGGTAGATAATCAAAAGGGTCAACTACACTTTCCTTTGAAAAGTTATTAGACTAATAGTTACTTACACTCAGCGTCTGCTCTGTATTTTTGTGGAAAGCTTTAAAATTTGGCCCATTTCGATCAGCCTGTAAAAAAATAAAAAAGAATATGCAATTACTTTTAAAATTAAAAATACATAGTTTCTCTAAAGAATACATCAGCCTCTTCTCAGTCAATTACAGTCACAGTTACCCAGCATTTATGATGGTGGCTGAATTAAAAAAATCATGCTTGCAATCCCTATTCCCCAGTCACTCATTAACTCCATACACAATCAGTGCCATGTGGTCTAATTTATCATTCTTCCACATTAAGCAGTTTTAGTTTAGTTCACTCTCTTACCCACCACAGAAGACACTTTTTAGAGACCAACACTTGATTATTCCCAGAGGTCTTCTGCCCTCCAGCTTGGGAACATTTCCTAGCATTTCTAAAGTGTTCTCTGCAAGTTCCTTAAATTAGTAAAGACTGCTATCAGCTTCCGCTGCCTTTAGATTCCTTTCTTAGGGATAAAAATTGCCCGGGGACATGTATTTTCTCCGTTTTCTTTGCGGAGATCTTACAAACGCATTGCTAGGTATGAAGATTCAATAGTGTGCCTATGGTTTAAGCCGAAGAAAGTAAATACACTTCTTCTGGATCCTTCTACCTCCTGTAGATATTACATTGCATTCAAATCTAAATATGCTTATAGAATAGAATGTTACTTAAAAATATAAATACTTGCAGCTAGTTATTATGATGATAAAGGAAAAAAATTTTTTTTCTCAGGAGGTACATATGAGGCTATTAATTTTAGGTTTAATGCAAAAATAGTACTTGCAGATATATACAATTATTCACACTCAAAGTTGTTAAAACATATTCAGGTAATGAAAGGATATACTGCCTTGTACTTGTTTGAAGACAGTAGAGAAACCATAAAGAAGTCTTTGAGTATTTAATCTAAGTAAGAGGTTAACAAAGATCCTTAGATGAACCCAGACCCTTGTTGACAAAGATGTTACTAGCTCAAAAGCAGGAGAAACAAACTGATACTAGAAGATTTTTTTTTTTTTTTTAAATATTTTTATTGAGGTTTGAAAAAGGCTTACAAAATTCTTGAAATCAAGATAATATTTAAACAAAACAGTATCAGAATACAATCTTAACAGAGTTTAACGTGCCTTACAGTCTTCGAGCCTTCTGGTGGTCGCAAGGGGCCTCTTTTGGATCACTTGATCTTCATAAAACAATATAAGGCTCCCACGGAGTATAAGAGACCACTCATGGATCTCGTTTAGTAAACCTCAGTTTTATAAAGAGTAGTGTGAACAATTTAGATAAACTATAGGGAAGGGGTTAAAGAAGGTGATAGGAAGAGAGGAATGGGGGAGAGAATGAGGAGGTGGTGTTGCTGTACTTGGTGAGGTAGTTGTCAACTACTTTTCCTTTAGTTAAGACAGGTTGACTCGTTTAGGATTCTGTTTAGACAATTAGGGTTTCATGGGTTTGGCGATGTATTTGTGTTTCCCACCTTGTGTATGCTTTTAGGGTGTAAATAGGCAACAATGTTATGGTTCGTTTTGTTTAAGCGTGGTTAGTGTAGGGTGTTATAGTTTAAGGTAGTGTTCCCATAGTGCTGTCATTTCAGCGTATACCTCCATTTTGGCATATTTAACAAAATAAAACTCCTCTAGGTCAAGGAATTCTGATACTCTCTTAGTCCAAAGCAATGTGGAGGGGACCTCCTTGCTTCTCCAATTTCTAGCTAATAGGTATCTAGCACTATTAGTCATGATGTAAAAAAGTTTGAGGCAATGTTTCTGTTTAATGTGGGGAGGTCTACTTAGTAACCAGATTGTGGGGTCTAGAGGGAATTGGGTATCTAGAACTTTTTCTATTTCTCCGATTATGTCTTTCCAGTAGTTTTGGACCGCGTTACACCACCACCACATGTGAGCCAGGTTACCGCAGCTATGTCCGCATCTCCAACATTGCTTGGATGTGTCGCGGTATAGTCGGTGTAATTTAGTTGGGGAAAGATACCATCTGTGTAAGATTTTTAAGTTGATTTCCTGTATGGAGAGTGAGATTTAAGTTTTTGTGATATTTTGGAAAATTAATGTACTGGTTTGGGGTAAGATTGTTATACCTAGTTCGTCTTCCCATTTTTCTAGGAAGGGAGGGGTTTGGCCAGGAGAGTTTTGTGTTAATATTCTATAAATTAGTGCAAGAGTATGTGATATTGGAGGAGTCCTTATGCAGAGTTTCTCAAAGTTGGTTAATGGTCGAACCATGTTTCTAGAGTGTTCATGTGTTGTTATGAAGTGATGGACGCGGGCATATTGGAACCAGTTTTGGAAAAGAGAATATCCCATGTTAATCAAGTCCGCTTGCGGTAATAATTTTTCATTTGATAAGATATAGTGAATAGGGATATCCCTATAGTATGAACCCGGGGTATCTTTTGTTAGAGGTGTTCCTAGTATGAATTGGCCATTATCTATGATTGAGGTTAGTGGAGAAGGTTTAGATGATATATAGGGGTGTGTAGCTATTGTGATTTCCCATATTTTATATGTTTCTGTGATCAGGTGTGAGTTATAATTAAGCTTTGTAGTCGGTTTGTCGAGATTCCAGCACTGTTTTCCTAGGTGTGGATTATTTGATAATGAGTGTTCTAATTGAACCCATCTTTTATGTTCATAGTGTATACACCAGTCAACTATCCTTTGCAAGAATATGGCTTGTCGGTACTTTGATATATTAGGTATGCCTAGTCCTCCTTGGAGTTTTGGGGTTTGCATGATGTTTTCATTTATCCTGGGGGGGGGGGGGACGCCAAACAAAGTCACTAAAAGCTTTCTGTAGGGTGGGAATGTAGTTTTTAGGGATCGGGATTGGTAGGGCCTGCAATATATATAGTAGTCGTGGGAATATATTCATTTTGAGAACATTTATTTTGCCCAGCCAGGAAAGCTTTTTAGAGAGCCAGGATGATAGATCCCTGATAATTGCTCTTTGTATTGGTATGTAGTTTTGTATGTAGGTTTGTTCGATAAAAGTGGTTAGTTGTATTCCTAAGTAGTGTAGGGAGTGGGTTCGCCACGTAAATGGCATTAGAGTTTTAATATTTGCTAGAGCTGTGCTGGTTAAGTTAATATTTAAGGCTTCGGATTTGGAAACATTTATAGAAAAGTTGGATAGTGACTGGAAGGTTTGGAATTCCTGTAAGAGGGGGGTTATTGAATATTCGGGGTTTGTTAACGTGAATAAGATGTCGTCGGCAAACAGAGACATTACGTATGTTTGTGTCCCTACTTGTATTCCGCTAATTGAGGGGTTTTGCCTGATTTTTGTGGCCAAGGTTTCTATGAAGCAGGCGAACAATAAGGGAGATAGGGGGCAACCTTGCCTTGTGCCGTTGGTTATGTTGAATGTATTGGATAGTGTGCCATTGATAAGTAATTTTGCGTTGGGGTGGGAATATAAGGCCCTGGTGATTTCACAGATGGGAGATCTTTAATGGCTAGTTTGATTTCTTCTGCGGTTATAGGGTCCTCTAGTTGGTTTTGTTGGTTAGTTGTAAGATGAGGCAAATTAAGAGATGATAAGTATATATTTATGTCATCTGATAGAGCCGTTTGTGGGCTCGCTGAATTGCCAGGGTTGGAGCGCAAGTTATATAGTTTTTGAAAGTATGTCCTAAAGGTATTTGTAATAGCCTGGGTTGAAAAGTGTGATATATTGTTATCGTCCTTGATGTGTAGGATATAGTTTTTTTTCTGTTTTAATCTGAGGTAACGAGCAAGGGATCTGCCTGATTTATTGCGGCCTTCATAGTTTGCTTGTTGTAAGCGAAGTGCTTGGCGTTTATTTTCCTTATTTAGGTAGGACGCTAGTTTATCTTTTTCAGCTTGAATAGAAAGTAGGAGGTTGTGGTCGGTCGGGCAGCGTTTATGTTGGGTTTCTAATTTGTCAATTTCTGAGAGAAGTGTTGATAGAAATGCTTGCTTTTGTTTGTTAATGGAGGCCTTAATGGCCATAAGCTCACCCCGAACTACACATTTGTGGGCTTCCCATATATTTAACTGGGACGTGTCAACTGTAGAATTGTGGGTAAAGTATTCCAATATGGACTTAGATATTTGTTGGGATATTATAGGGTCGGAAAGGAGCTGTTCATCCAATCTCCATATATAATCGTGTATGGGTTTAGACGGCCATGTTAATGTGCCTAGTACTGATGCATGGTCAGACCATGTTATGGGGGTAATTTGGGTAGATGTAAATAGTGACAGGCCTGTGACGTCCGTGAGAATGTAATCAATTCTAGAGTATTGCTTGTGAGGGTATGAGTAGAAGGTGTAGTCTTCTTTGTTAGGATGGTGGGTTCTCCATAAGTCTTGTGCTGTTAATTTTTTCAGTGAGGTGAGTGTACGAGTTATCTGTGAAGTAGGGACTGAGGAATTAGAGGAGGAGCAATCCAAAGGTGGGTTAAGTGGCATGTTAAGATCTCCGCAAATTATTAAGACACCTTTTTGGTGTTCTAAAATGAGATTAGTTATGTTGCTGATAAATTTGGCTTGCTTTGTATTAGGGGTGTATATAGATACCAACGTGACCGGGCGGCCATATAGTAAGCCTACTAGGATAATATATCTACCAGCTTTGTCTCTAAGGATTTTAAGTTCTTTAAAAGGGACATTTTTCTTTATCAGTATTCCCACTCCATGCTTTTTAGATTTGGGATGGGAGGCATAAAAGCAGGTGCCGAATTTGAGGGTAAATGTGAGGGGCTCTCTTCCTTTGCGGAAGTGTGTTTCTTGGAGAAACAGCAGGTCTGACCTGCATCTGTTAAAGTCTCTCAAGGCCTGTGTTCTTTTTGAGGGGATATTGAGTCCCTTTGCGTTTATAGATTGAATCCGTATTAAATTGGTGGGTGGTTTTCTATGTGAGTGTTCAGCCATTAGGATAGTGCAGTGTGAGCTTAAGGTAGTTGTCTATGGAGTATATTAATTCAGTATTTGTGTAGGACTCAGTATGACCAGGTAGTTTGTCAGGTGATAGTATTAGTAGTAATTTAGTACAGCAGGGGGTAAGGGGATTAGTTAAGAAGGAAAGAGTGAATAAAAACATTGGTAGGAGAAATAAGATGTAGAGGAAGCGTTTCCCCTTCATTGGCTTAAGTTAACTTTTCTCAGCAATTAACAATTTATACCAGCTGTGGCAACTTGACTAACTTAGTTTGTAAATAAGACA
This sequence comes from Bombina bombina, assembly GCF_027579735.1. Taxonomy (NCBI): domain Eukaryota; kingdom Metazoa; phylum Chordata; class Amphibia; order Anura; family Bombinatoridae; genus Bombina; species Bombina bombina. Next base: position 482,015,118 of record NC_069504.1, on the reverse strand, counting down.
TGTTGACCTAACATGTTAAAGTATATCAGCCTATAACAGGCAAACAACGCAACACAATACATTAACACTAGCATGTAGTACATTATAACGACATTAAACATTAAACATTAAGTTCCCCCTTAGAATGTGTCTACCTGTAGACGACCAACTTGGCTATTTTGGTTAGACAGTAGAGGTAGGCGTTCTAAGCACTTAAGATGTGAACTTTTGTTATTAAAAGAAATAAGGGGGTAAGTAAACATAACATAACAGTATAACTTTGGTGGATTGATATGGTAAGAGAAGTAGTTATAGTGATTCCCTGTGGGTATTCCTTCTCTGCCTAAGAATAATGTCAGGTAAACTCAGGCATCTTCTCAGACATTTTGCAATGAGCAAAAATTAGTGTGCATTAGCGAGTTCACAGTGTCTGTCATATAAAGGGAATATGCAACCTTACTATCACATGTTTCAGGTCTCGCATTGTGAAGACTCTTGTGGGTAAGTTATATGTACCTCATTTAGGCTTGGAGTCCTTCACATTTTTCCTGGGTACTTTGGTCCATGTCGATCTTTGGGCCTTTGGAGGGCCATCTTGTGTGGTGTCCCGGGTCGTCGCTGCAGGAGGAGGAGGTTCCGGGAAGTTGATATTGAGATTTTTGGATAGAGCATCTAAGTCTTCTGGACCTTTGTAAGCAATGGTTTTGCCGTCTTTATGCACCAGAAGGCTAAAAGGGAATCCCCATCGATATTTTATTTTGTGTTCTTGCAGGAGGGTTGTGATAAAGCGTAGGTTTCGTCTCCTTTCAATGGTAGCTGGACTAAGGTCTTGATAGACCTGGATGGTATGGCCTTGAAAGGATATTGATCGTTGTCTACGGGCTTGTTTCCACACTGCTTCTTTTTGGTGAAAGTGAGTGAATTTCAGAATCACGTCCCTAGGCGGGCTCGGCGGTGTAGGTTTCGGTCTTAGGGCGCGATGGGCCCTCTCTAGAGTTGCTTCAGAGGTCTCCAGTGCGGGTTCCATCTGTCTGAAAAATTTTAGTAGGTACTCAACTAAAGGATTCCTGAGTAACATCCTCAGGTATGCCTCGGATGCGCAGATTGCTGCGGCGACTGCGATTATCAAGGTCTTCTTTGTAGCGATTGGATAATGGAGTCGTGGCAGTTTAGGCATTGGATGTTATCACTAACTTGAGACTCTAGGTATTCTTGTCCCTCCTCCAGGTATTCAAGTTTAGAGTTCATGTCAGACATATCTTTTCGTAGAGATGAAATCTCGTTCTTGATAAATGTTTTCAAATCAGCTATGTCGCTCTTGGAGGGTAGGGAAGCTATATTTTGTTGTATCTGTGAGAGTTGGTCATGTGGGAGAGGAGCAAGGCTTGTAGTAAGTTGTGATTCCATTTTGTTAGGATTGTCAGGATTTTCCAGCTGGTGAGGTGAATTTTTTTGCGTGGATTTGAAATAGGTGCAGACTGATGGTGATTTATTAGGTAGTGTTGCCTTATGTGGTGCTTTATGTGGTCTAGTAGATCTCCTTGTTGCCATGTGCTAGTATTGTGGAGAACAATGAAGCCAATGACTTTGGCCAGATCAGAGTGCCCTGTGATGGAGCTAGGTGGTCGCTTGAGCTAAAGGTTCACTTCGTTTTGCACCACATAAAGGGAGAGTGCAACTTATTTGTAAAGTGTGTGCTGCAGCTGAGCTATCTTTTTGTTTCTTATCTGGGCTTATGTTTATTGACAGTATTAGCCCCCACGTAGCATTTGCTTGTTATAATGTGGTATTGCCAGTGTAAAAAGGTGGGCAGTCCAAGATAGTGTTTTTACATATGTGTATCGCTGTCTGGCCGTTATGGATACAGCTATATAGCAGCGTGGTCCTGTGTAGCTGCTGGGGTGCTTTGATGCGACTGAGCGCGGCAGAGGAGAAGTGACCGCGGCTCTGCTTTGATCTCGCCTGTATGTGTGGTATGGAGCGTGAACTTACAGTTTGTCAAGGGTAATCATATGATACTGTGTTCTCTACCCTGCCGCGCCGTGTCTTTGTTGTTGCGTGGCTTAGTCGGTTCAGGTTGCGCTGTTAAGATGGCGCCTGTGTTAAGTTTGTTGGTCCCGGTTTTCAAAGGGATCTGCCGACTCTGATTTGATTGTAGGTTCCAGTAAGGAAGTTATAGGTGTTCCGGTTCATTTGCTTGCTGCTTTCATGATTGCCAGAGCAAAACTGCACCATTTATGTGCCAATTGAAGGGGAAAGGCAACGGAGCTCTTTTACAGTGCAGCCATGTTCCTGCACGGCTACGCCCCGCCTCTATCGATACTAGAAGATTTTAACTTCAAAGCTGTGGAACCTGAAATAATCTGAATCGGATCATGCAGACAAATATCCTTCAACGCTACAGTAGCCATGGAAAGATCAGTTTATATACTAACAAAGTGACAATGCAATATTTCAATTTTAAAATTAGAAACCTTCACAAACTTAATAAATGATTTCCTATTAAAACTGGTCAAATTGTTTCCTTTGGGAAGTTGGAATAAAAGCCTCAAACTTTCTTTTAATGGAGAAACATTTTAAAATAAAACCAAAATCCATAAAAAGTCTCTGCTCTTTCTGGGATATTTTGGAACCACAGGACAACCTTCGAAAGGAGTGGTAAAGATTCATACAGTTACCCGGTAAACAGTCTTCACGCAAGGATCTGAAAGTTCTGATGGTAACAAGCCTCAACATCCTTGAGTATAGGACAGCACAGGTCACAAATGGATGCCTTTATTCAGTCATCCTAAGCTTGGTGGACCCTCCTTTAAAAGATTTGAAACTAGACAACTGTAAATAGTACATTTTTGCACTAAGTGTGCCTTATCCTGAAGAACAACAAACCACTTTTGCAAACAGGACTATCCTTGATAAAGGTTTTAAATTAAAAACAAAAGACTTTGCTTTCAAAATGAACTTCCAATAGCATATGATCACATAATTAATATGCAGCCAGGTTTTGAAACAAAAAGACTCTTCAGTCTTCTGAACAACAAAACCTATATGTAATGTAACCATATAAATGATATCCATAGGCGTGTGTGTCACAGTGAAAACACTGGAAGTACTAATTTTGTCACAACATCTTGTGGCTGAAAATAAGCAAAATAAATTGACGCACTGAAACCGCAGAAGCGGTATTTCAAACAATAGCTGGTCCATAGAAGAAATAATATTAATAAAAAAGACTAAAAATCCAAGTAGACTCAGATGTCTTAATATACGGTATTGCAATGAAAAACCATCTCTGCCAAGAATAATATGCAAACAGCAACACAAACTAGCTGCCACTCTTTCACACAATTAGTTGCAAATTTAAAAAAAAGTTATAGCAGTCCATCTCTCATTGTGGTTGCCAAGAATTATTTCCCTAAATATCCCATAAAGTGCCACATTAATGAAGAAATCTATCAAACCTTTATGTATTCCATTTTTAGAAGATGATCTCCAGTCTCATCTGAAGAATTAATAAGATGAAGAGGACCTCCATTAGGACCTGCAAAATAAAGGCAGAAAAAGTGAGAATGTATAGAACCAGAGAAGTTAATGTATAATGTTTATTTAATACACTACATATAGCTACAACTGTATATATTTATAAGTTTATTCTAGTAGTTCAGGATGTTAAAAGGAACAGTAAACACCTTATATTTACATGACCTTGCTATTGTAGTGTTATAGCATATCAGCAAAGTCTAAACATTTGTAAAAAAAAAAAATAACATCCTTTTTACAGGAATTATTTTTTAATACAAAATGAGGAAGAAGGAGAGCTGAGCCCAGGTGTCAGGAAAAAGTTTTATTGCAAGGTAGGCTTTCTGGATACAAGGTGAACTCCAATCTTACGCGTTTCGCGCATGGGCACATGCGCTTCATCAGAGATATTGGTCTCTGCTGTTCAGGGTCAATATAAAGTGGTGAGTGACCTATCAGGGCAGGTATGGTAATTTAATCTTTAGATGTAAAAATTGCCAACAGGTGTGTGGTCTGATGGTCACCCACTGCTATGTTTGCATCGATCCTGTGCAGCAGAGGACTAAAAAAGAACAGATAAATAATGATTGAATGATTTTAAAAATAGAGCTTAATTATACATATTGTTTCTAACATATATATATATATAAATCTCAGTTGGTATAGTACTGAATAGTGTCACAACAGTGTATGTATATCTAGGTGCCTATTATGTAATTTGCTTTGATTTTAGTTTCTATGTTTTTTACATTTTTTACATCTAAGAATAAGCACATATTTAAGTTAGACAGTTGGCTCGCATTTTGAAGTCCCGTAATTTAACAAAGCCCTTTATGGGGAAATTTGGACTTGCAGGAGTAATATGTGGCACAACTGGAACAAAAATTGACAATAGCCCTTCATGGGGCTAACAGTACTGTTCCAAACATCATCATGCATAAAAATGATTAATAATTAATAACATTCTGTGGTCTAATAGCATTTATGGGTAACTTAGATACTATATGTTTGTAAGTTACTTCTGTAAGGTCCATAAAGCAGTCTATATTTACTATGCTACATCCCTTGGGTCCCCTGATAATAATGGCTCCTGGTTGTGTATCGCAAATAGGAGAGAAAGGACAAACAGTAAATAAAGAATTACTCTAGAAATAGGTATTGTCCATACTAAAGAGGAAAGTTCTGTTGTTTGATACTGTAGGGGACTACAGGGGTATATTAGCTACCTTACCTGTTGTGAATAACAACACTGGGTAAGGAATAGGGCTATTAGAAAGCATGATAAAAGAATTTTTGTATGTTTTTTTTCTTTATACAATAGATTAGCTAAAGGAAAAAATGATAATTAATTTGTTTTTGGGAGAGGGATGAATTCGTCTAGACCTAAACTGGGAACATCCTGTGATTTTATGTGTATGTTTCTTGGTTATTACTTATAGTTTCGCACTTTTCTCTACTATGAGGTTTTTATTTTGTGTCCCTGGCATATAGATTTTGGAATCAAAGACATCTTGGATGAGTGGAAGAAGGGGTACTATTCATTCAATGTACAGATTAACATCGTATCTTTTGTTCATGCCTTGTGGTGCCCTAGTTTGAAGCATGAAGATCCAGTATACTTCTCTTTTGGATAGAGTTTTATTCCTGTCTCCTCCTAAAGGGTTATTTGTTATATGTTCGATTGCTTTAAACGTAAAATGGGTCAGTTTTTGTGGGTGTGTGTGAAAATGTTTCGTCACTGGTGTTCTAGGGAATTCTTCCTCTATGGATAGGAGGTGTTCCCTTATGCGGTCTTTTAAGGGACGTGTGGTGATACCAACATATTGTTGTTGGCAGTATGAACATGTGATCAAATAAATTATGTATGTTGATGTACAGTCCATCCTAGTGGTGATGGGGTATGTTGTGTTGGTTTGCGAAGAGGTAAATGTTAGATACTTATCGGTATATTTGCAGCTTTTACATGGTATACGGCCACATCTGTAGTTGCCTTTTGTGGGAGTGAGCCAATTGGTAGTTAATGGGGTTTTATCATGAAACTTGTGTGTAATCTTATCTCGTATTGTTGGTGCTTTTTTGGCTACAAATCTAATGCGTTTCTGTAATTTATCCCTTAGGATGATGTCACTATTGAGAACAGGGAGATACTTTTTAATAATTCTAGTGATGGTGTAAAATTGGTTGCTATAGTTTGTGACAAAACATATGTCTTCTTTTATGTCATTTCTGTTTGATGTGCTTTTGGCTGTTTTGCTAATTAGCAATGATGTCCTATCCATTCTCATTACTTGCAATTTGATTTTGAAAAGTAAACTTTTTTTGTAGCCTCTAGCTACTAATCTATTTGTTAGTTCATCTGCTTGTTTGGTGTATGCCTGGAGGGAACTACAATTTCTCCGTAGTCTGAGGTATTGGCCCTTAGGGATACCTCTTTGTATGTGTGGAGCATGGCAAGAGTCTGCTCTTAGTATCGTATTTCTTGCTAGCGGTTTTCTGAATGTGCTAGTGATGATTTCTCCTACCCTATTGTGTTCTAGTGTAAGGTCTAGAAAATTAATAATGTGGTCATCATTTTGGTGTGTGAATGTCAGGTTGAGTATGTTATTATTAAAATAATTAATGATTTCTTGGATGGTAAGTTCTGTGTTCTTCTTATAGATCAAAATTAGATCATCTATAAATCTACCGTACACAACTACTTTGTCCTCAAGGGCCAGTCCACCCCCAAAGAGATAGAGATGTTCAAAATATCCCATATACAAGTTTGCATAAGAGGGGGCAAACTTGGCCCCCATGGCAGTGCCACATTTCTGGAGGTAGTAATGGCCCTCGAAGACAAAGTAGTTGTGTGTAAGGAGAAATTTTGTGAGTTCCACAAGGAATGTGATAAATTCCTCTGGGTAACTGGTGTGTCTCCTTAGCATATATGTCAAAGCTGTGAGGCCTTCCTCATGGGGGATGCTCGAATAAAGTGCTGAGACATCTATGGATAACCAAGTGTAATTTTCTTGCCATGTTACTGCTTGTATTTGTTGTATTAAGTGTGTGCTGTCTCGTATGTACCCTGGCAAGGATTTGACTATGGGTTGTAATATGTTGTCTAGCCAGTTCCCTACTCTTTCGCATAGTGAGCCTCTGCTGGCTACTATAGGTCTGCCAGGTGTGTCAGTGAGGGTCTTATGTATTTTGGGGACTATGCGGAATGTAGGGATGGTAGGGTACTCAACTAGGCAATAAGTGGCTATGTCTTGAGTTAGGTGTCCCTCCTCAATTGCAGAATCCAATAGATTATGGAGTTCTTGTTTGAATTTGTGTGTCGGATTGAAAGTTAGTTTTGAGTATGTCTCCCTATCATTTAGTTGTCTGTATACCTCTTTTTTGTAGTCATCGGTGTTAAGGATTACTATTGCCCCTCCCTTATCTGCTGGGGTAACCACTATATTTTTATTAGTACTAAGTGATTTGAGTGCCAATTGTTCACTAGAAGATAGGTTGTGTTTGCTTGTCGCGTTGGAGGCATTCTCTAAGGAGGAATGTAGACTAGTGAGTTCCAATTCTATAAGATTTTGGAACATCTCTATAGCTTCACTTCTGCTGTGGACTGGGTAGAAGTAAGATTTGGTATGTGATAGTGTTTTAAGTGTAGGAACTGTGTCATAGGTGCTGACTTCTCTGAGTGTGATGGCTTGGAGTGAGGTGAGAGTGTTCAGATCACAGAGATCTCTAAATTGTAAACCTATAGAGTTAATGTTTGTATGTGCTGTATTTTCTAACTGTAAGCTGTTGGCTTGTTCATTGTCAGTGCATGTGATTTGTGAAAAGTGTTTATATAGTGTGATTTTTCTAACCAAGGCGTTAATGTCTAGAATAGTGGAAAAAAGATCAAAGTTGGTGGACGGGGCAAAGGATAACCCTTTGTTCAGTAGACTGGCTTGGGAGCTGTTAAGGGTGATGTTAGATAGGTTGATTACTGATCCTACTTCTTTTGTGTGGTCTTTTTTATTCTGCTTGGATAACGTAGTGGTAAATCCTTTTTTGGTGTACTGCTGGTGATCGGTGTTTGTACTAGTGTTGAAAGTTTAATTCTGCCTTCAGAGGTACTATGGCTTGTTGTTTCTTCATTGGAAGTGTGTGCTTGTGATTCTTCCACTGTCTGTGAACTTTCTGTGTTATCTGTGTCAATGCTTGAGAATGTAACTCGCTTGGCATTCGGTGTATGGTTGAAGTGACCCTTTCTTTTATTTTTGTTCTTCCTTTTATGATTGTATTGTTGTGAATGATCTTTGTGTCTATGTGGTTTGTCTTTCTGCCAGGAATATACGATATCTAGTTCGTAATCCTTCACATCTCTCTGATATTTACTAACTTTTCTTTCTGATAGTGTAGAATCTAACTGTTGCATAGTTGAGTCCAGTTGGGTTTTGTAATCTGTATATTTCTTAGTCTGTTCAAATGGTTTGAGAGACTCTAAGGTCTCTTCTATATGTGTGAGTAGGGAATCTCTTTCTTCTTTTTTATGTTTGAGCAGCTGCTTCATCAAAATGATGGAGCAGTTGGTCAAATTGTTGTTCCACTCATCCATGAAGCCCTGATTGTGACGAGCAAAGGATGGGTATTTCTTCATCCTAAGCCCCCTGGGGACTTTCCTTTCGTTGATATAGAGTTCTAAGAACTCTATATCCCACCAAAGGTTGCTTTCTTTGTATTTGATGTTTTCTAAGTTAGAGAAAATGTTAGTTAGGTCCCTCTCCAATGGTTCATCTGTTCTAGTGGAGTTACCTTTTAATGCTGTACTCATTATGAGTTTTCTTCGGTCTGTGTCTACTACCCCTGTGAGAGTGTTACTTTCAGCCATAATGGTAAGCTAGTGTATCTAGTTGCTTAAGTAAGCTTAGTATACTAATGCAAAACAATGTATGTGTAGAAAGCCTATTATTATATTTAAGAAACTATAAAGAGGATATAGATCCTAGATAGGGATCAAGGCAAACCAGTTTCTTAAAATAGAAATGGCACGGTGTACTAAGAAAATTGTGGGCAGTCTAGGTACTAATATATAGATGCTATTTTATGCTTATAGTGTGCTGCAATTGGGAAGGTATATAGTACTGCTTTTTCTGGTGTAATACTAAGTTGTTATATCAGTACATAAGGTTAATATATGCAAACAAGCTGTAAATAGCAAATAACAGCTAAACAAAGCTGAACAAGTGATTGACAAATTGGCAAGAACCCACCCTAAACGGTCTAAGACTTAGATAGCTAATATTAGTAGTGGGTTAACCTGTGAAATACATTCGGCTGTTAGGGCTCCTGCTCAATAGTTGATGAAATTATAATTAGCCAAACTGCTTTGTAATGTAGCATAGAAAGTCAGTGACGATGAAATAGTCCTGATAATATCAGTGTTGTTGGTAGAGGATGGTTCCTCTTAGATGGAGATACACTGTTCTTGGGTGTTAGTCCATTTGTAGGTTCTGATTCCTGAGTGAAATAGATGTAAAGGCAAAAGCCATATGTTGTGCCTCTTGGATGATATGTATTAAATGGAAAGTTCTTTACAGAGTATCATTAAGTAATCAGAGTCACTGATATCTTGCACTGTATAAATATGTATGCAAATACAAGGAAGGGTACTCACTGATGACAGTCTCTGTCCTAGGCCGCTGTGTGTAAGAGTAGTCGTTTCTGGGAGGGACCCGATTCTGGAGCCAAGTCGCTGGTATAGGTTCGGGGAGACACGGTGTGCCTTCAACCTGAAGTAGATTCACCTATATGGTCCCTTGGTGGTCTGCTCACTCTTGGTGGGTCCGCTTGCGCGCCCGTACTCGGCGTCTAAGCGTGTCGGATCTTGATGACCTCACTGTCAAGGGACTCTCCTCTCATTGGTGGTGTGAGCGCGTCGCTCTGATCTTGTGCGGCTCTACGGGTCCCTGTGGGGTTGAAATCCAAGCGTCTGTGTGATGGCGGCAAACGGAGCGGAAAAGTGAGTACCCTTTAGAGTTTCAAGTAATACGATGTGCCGTTTCAATCATAGGGCTCAGCCGACGGCGGATCCTCCTACCGCCGATTGCATACAAAATGAGGAAGAAGGAGAGCTGAGCCCAGGTGTCAGGAAAAAGTTTTATTGCAAGGTAGGCTTTCTGGATACAAGGTGAACTCCAATCTTACGCGTTTCGCGCATGGGCACATGCGCTTCATCAGAGATATTGGTCTCTGCTGTTCAGGGTCAATATAAAGTGGTGAGTGACCTATCAGGGCAGGTATGGTAATTTAATCTTTAGATGTAAAAATTGCCAACAGGTGTGTGGTCTGATGGTCACCCACTGCTATGTTTGCATCGATCCTGTGCAGCAGAGGACTAAAAAAGAACAGATAAATAATGATTGAATGATTTTAAAAATAGAGCTTAATTATACATATTGTTTCTAACATATATATATATAAATCTCAGTTGGTATAGTACTGAATAGTGTCACAACAGTGTATGTATATCTAGGTGCCTATTATGTAATTTGCTTTGATTTTAGTTTCTATGTTTTTTACATTTTTTACATCTAAGAATAAGCACATATTTAAGTTAGACAGTTGGCTCGCATTTTGAAGTCCCGTAATTTAACAAAGCCCTTTATGGGGAAATTTGGACTTGCAGGAGTAATATGTGGCACAACTGGAACAAAAATTGACAATAGCCCTTCATGGGGCTAACAGTACTGTTCCAAACATCATCATGCATAAAAATGATTAATAATTAATAACATTCTGTGGTCTAATAGCATTTATGGGTAACTTAGATACTATATGTTTGTAAGTTACTTCTGTAAGGTCCATAAAGCAGTCTATATTTACTATGCTACATCCCTTGGGTCCCCTGATAATAATGGCTCCTGGTTGTGTATCGCAAATAGGAGAGAAAGGACAAACAGTAAATAAAGAATTACTCTAGAAATAGGTATTGTCCATACTAAAGAGGAAAGTTCTGTTGTTTGATACTGTAGGGGACTACAGGGGTATATTAGCTACCTTACCTGTTGTGAATAACAACACTGGGTAAGGAATAGGGCTATTAGAAAGCATGATAAAAGAATTTTTGTATGTTTTTTTTCTTTATACAATAGATTAGCTAAAGGAAAAAATGATAATTAATTTGTTTTTGGGAGAGGGATGAATTCGTCTAGACCTAAACTGGGAACATCCTGTGATTTTATGTGTATGTTTCTTGGTTATTACTTATAGTTTCGTACTTTTCTCTACTATGAGGTTTTTATTTTGTGTCCCTGGCATATAGATTTTGGAATCAAAGACATCTTGGATGAGTGGAAGAAGGGGTACTATTCATTCAATGTACAGATTAACATCGCATCTTTTGTTCATGCCTTGTGGTGCCCTAGTTTGAAGCATGAAGATCCAGTATACTTCTCTTTTGGATAGAGTTTTATTCCTGTCTCCTCCTAAAGGGTTATTTGTTATATGTTCGATTGCTTTAAACGTAAAATGGGTCAGTTTTTGTGGGTGTGTGTGAAAATGTTTCGCCACTGGTGTTCTAGGGAATTCTTCCTCTATGGATAGGAGGTGTTCCCTTATGCGGTCTTTTAAGGGACGTGTGGTGATACCAACATATTGTTGTTGGCAGTATGAACATGTGATCAAATAAATTATGTATGTTGATGTACAGTCCATCCTAGTGGTGATGGGGTATGTTGTGTTGGTTTGCGAAGAGGTAAATGTTAGATACTTATCGGTATATTTGCAGCTTTTACATGGTATACGGCCACATCTGTAGTTGCCTTTTGTGGGAGTGAGCCAATTGGTAGTTAATGGGGTTTTATCATGAAACTTGTGTGTAATCTTATCTCGTATTGTTGGTGCTTTTTTGGCTACAAATCTAATGCGTTTCTGTAATTTATCCCTTAGGATGATGTCACTATTGAGAACAGGGAGATACTTTTTAATAATTCTAGTGATGGTGTAAAATTGGTTGCTATAGTTTGTGACAAAACATATGTCTTCTTTTATGTCATTTCTGTTTGATGTGCTTTTGGCTGTTTTGCTAATTAGCAATGATGTCCTATCCATTCTCATTACTTGCAATTTGATTTTGAAAAGTAAACTTTTTTTGTAGCCTCTAGCTACTAATCTATTTGTTAGTTCATCTGCTTGTTTGGTGTATGCCTGGAGGGAACTACAATTTCTCCGTAGTCTGAGGTATTGGCCCTTAGGGATACCTCTTTGTATGTGTGGAGCATGGCAAGAGTCTGCTCTTAGTATCGTATTTCTTGCTAGCGGTTTTCTGAATGTGCTAGTGATGATTTCTCCTACCCTATTGTGTTCTAGTGTAAGGTCTAGAAAATTAATAATGTGGTCATCATTTTGGTGTGTGAATGTCAGGTTGAGTATGTTATTATTAAAATAATTAATGATTTCTTGGATGGTAAGTTCTGTGTTCTTCTTATAGATCAAAATTAGATCATCTATAAATCTACCGTACACAACTACTTTGTCCTCAAGGGCCAGTCCACCCCCAAAGAGATAGAGATGTTCAAAATATCCCATATACAAGTTTGCATAAGAGGGGGCAAACTTGGCCCCCATGGCAGTGCCACATTTCTGGAGGTAGTAATGGCCCTCGAAGACAAAGTAGTTGTGTGTAAGGAGAAATTTTGTGAGTTCCACTAGGAATGTGATAAATTCCTCTGGGTAACTGGTGTGTCTCCTTAGCATATATGTCAAAGCTGTGAGGCCTTCCTCATGGGGGATGCTCGAATAAAGTGCTGAGACATCTATGGATAACCAAGTGTAATTTTCTTGCCATGTTACTGCTTGTATTTGTTGTATTAAGTGTGTGCTGTCTCGTATGTACCCTGGCAAGGATTTGACTATGGGTTGTAATATGTTGTCTAGCCAGTTCCCTACTCTTTCGCATAGTGAGCCTCTGCTGGCTACTATAGGTCTGCCAGGTGTGTCAGTGAGGGTCTTATGTATTTTGGGGACTATGCGGAATGTAGGGATGGTAGGGTACTCAACTAGGCAATAAGTGGCTATGTCTTGAGTTAGGTGTCCCTCCTCAATTGCAGAATCCAATAGATTATGGAGTTCTTGTTTGAATTTGTGTGTCGGATTGAAAGTTAGTTTTGAGTATGTCTCCCTATCATTTAGTTGTCTGTATACCTCTTTTTTGTAGTCATCGGTGTTAAGGATTACTATTGCCCCTCCCTTATCTGCTGGGGTAACCACTATATTTTTATTAGTACTAAGTGATTTGAGTGCCAATTGTTCACTAGAAGATAGGTTGTGTTTGCTTGTCGCGTTGGAGGCATTCTCTAAGGAGGAATGTAGACTAGTGAGTTCCAATTCTATAAGATTTTGGAACATCTCTATAGCTTCACTTCTGCTGTGGACTGGGTAGAAGTAAGATTTGGTATGTGATAGTGTTTTAAGTGTAGGAACTGTGTCATAGGTGCTGACTTCTCTGAGTGTGATGGCTTGGAGTGAGGTGAGAGTGTTCAGATCACAGAGATCTCTAAATTGTAAACCTATAGAGTTAATGTTTGTATGTGCTGTATTTTCTAACTGTAAGCTGTTGGCTTGTTCATTGTCAGTGCATGTGATTTGTGAAAACAGAATTTATGTTTACCTGATAAATTACTTTCTCCAACGGTGTGTCCGGTCCACGGCGTCATCCTTACTTGTGGGATATTCTCTTCCCCAACAGGAAATGGCAAAGAGCCCAGCAAAGCTGGTCACATGATCCCTCCTAGGCTCCGCCTACCCCAGTCATTCGACCGACGTTAAGGAGGAATATTTGCATAGGAGAAACCATATGGTACCGTGGTGACTGTAGTTAAAGAAAATAAATTATCAGACCTGATTAAAAAAACCAGGGCGGGCCGTGGACCGGACACACCGTTGGAGAAAGTAATTTATCAGGTAAACATAAATTCTGTTTTCTCCAACATAGGTGTGTCCGGTCCACGGCGTCATCCTTACTTGTGGGAACCAATACCAAAGCTTTAGGACACGGATGAAGGGAGGGAGCAAATCAGGTCACCTAAATGGAAGGCACCACGGCTTGCAAAACCTTTCTCCCAAAAATAGCCTCAGAAGAAGCAAAAGTATCAAACTTGTAAAATTTGGTAAAAGTGTGCAGTGAAGACCAAGTCGCTGCCCTACATATCTGATCAACAGAAGCCTCGTTCTTGAAGGCCCATGTGGAAGCCACAGCCCTAATGGAATGAGCTGTGATTCTTTCGGGAGGCTGCCGTCCGGCAGTCTCGTAAGCCAATCTGATGATGCTTTTAATCCAAAAAGAGAGAGAGGTAGAAGTTGCTTTTTGACCTCTCCTTTTACCGGAATAAACAACAAACAAGGAAGATGTTTGTCTAAAATCCTTTGTAGCATCTAAATAGAATTTTAGAGCGCGAACAACATCCAAATTGTGCAACAAACGTTCCTTCTTTGAAACTGGTTTCGGACACAGAGAAGGTACGATAATCTCCTGGTTAATGTTTTTGTTAGAAACAACTTTTGGAAGAAAACCAGGTTTAGTACGTAAAACCACCTTATCTGCATGGAACACCAGATAAGGAGGAGAACACTGCAGAGCAGATAATTCTGAAACTCTTCTAGCAGAAGAAATTGCAACTAAAAACAAAACTTTCCAAGATAATAACTTAATATCAACGGAATGCAAGGGTTCAAACGGAACCCCCTGAAGAACTGAAAGAATTAAATTGAGACTCCAAGGAGGAGTCAAAGGTTTGTAAACAGGCTTAATTCTAACCTGAGCCTGAACAAAGGCTTGAACATCTGGCACAGCGGCCAGCTTTTTGTGAAGTAACACAGACAAGGCAGAAATCTGTCCCTTCAGGGAACTTGCAGATAATCCTTTTTCCAATCCTTCTTGAAGGAAGGATAGAATCCTAGGAATCTTAACCTTGTCCCAAGGGAATCCTTTAGATTCACACCAACAGATATATTTTTTCCAAATTTTGTGGTAAATCTTTCTAGTTACAGGCTTTCTGGCCTGAACAAGAGTATCGATAACAGAATCTGAGAATCCTCGCTTCGATAAGATCAAGCGTTCAATCTCCAAGCAGTCAGCTGGAGTGAAACCAGATTCGGATGTTCGAACGGACCCTGAACAAGAAGGTCTCGTCTCAAAGGTAGCTTCCAAGGAGGAGCCGATGACATATTCACCAGATCTGCGTACCAAGTCCTGCGTGGCCACGCAGGAGCTATCAAGATCACCGACGCCCTCTCCTGATTGATCCTGGCTACCAGCCTGGGGATGAGAGGAAACGGCGGGAACACATAAGCTAGTTTGAAGGTCCAAGGTGCTACTAGTGCATCCACTAGAGCCGCCTTGGAATCCCTGGATCTGGACCCGTAGCAAGGAACTTTGAAGTTCTGACGAGAGGCCATCAGATCCATGTCTGGAATGCCCCACAGCTGAGTGACTTGGGCAAAGATTTCCGGATGGAGTTCCCACTCCCCCGGATGCAATGTCTGACGACTCAGAAAATCCGCTTCCCAATTTTCCACTCCTGGGATGTGGATAGCAGACAGGTGGCAGGAGTGAGACTCCGCCCATAGAATGATTTTGGTCACTTCTTCCATCGCCAGGGAACTCCTTGTTCCCCCCTGATGGTTGATGTACGCAACAGTTGTCATGTTGTCTGATTGAAACCGTATGAACTTGGCCCTCGCTAGCTGAGGCCAAGCCTTGAGAGCATTGAATATCGCTCTCAGTTCCAGAATATTTATCGGTAGAAGAGATTCTTCCCGAGACCAAAGACCCTGAGCTTTCAGGGATCCCCAGACCGCGCCCCAGCCCATCAGACTGGCGTCGGTCGTGACAATGACCCACTCTGGTCTGCGGAATGTCATCCCTCGTGACAGGTTGTCCAGGGACAGCCACCAACGGAGTGAGTCTCTGGTCCTCTGATTTACTTGTATCTTCGGAGACAAGTCTGTATAGTCCCCATTCCACTGACTGAGCATGCACAGTTGTAATGGTCTTAGATGAATGCGTGCAAAAGGAACTATGTCCATTGCCGCTACCATCAACCCGATCACTTCCATGCACTGAGCTATGGAAGGAAGAGGAACGGAATGAAGTATCCGACAAGAGTCTAGAAGTTTTGTTTTTCTGGCCTCTGTCAGAAAAATCCTCATTTCTAAGGAGTCTATTATTGTTCCCAAGAAGGGAACCCTTGTTGACGGAGATAGAGAACTCTTTTCCACGTTCACTTTCCATCCGTGCGATCTGAGAAAGGCCAGGACAATGTCCGTGTGAGCCTTTGCTTGAGGAAGGGACGACGCTTGAATCAGAATGTCGTCCAAGTAAGGTACTACAGCAATGCCCCTTGGTCTTAGCACAGCTAGAAGGGATCCTAGTACCTTTGTGAAAATCCTTGGAGCAGTGGCTAATCCGAAAGGAAGCGCCACGAACTGGTAATGTTTGTCCAGGAATGCGAACCTCAGGAACCGATGATGTTCCTTGTGGATAGGAATATGTAGATACGCATCCTTTAAATCCACCGTGGTCATGAATTGACCTTCCTGGATGGAAGGAAGAATAGTTCGAATGGTTTCCATCTTGAACGATGGAACCTTGAGAAACTTGTTTAAGATCTTGAGATCTAAGATTGGTCTGAACGTTCCCTCTTTTTTGGGAACTATAAACAGATTGGAGTAGAACCCCATCCCTTGTTCTCTTAATGGAACGGGATGAATCACTCCCATTTTTAACAGGTCTTCTACACAATGTAAGAATGCCTGTCTTTTTATGTGGTCTGAAGACAACTGAGACCTGTGGAACCTCCCCCTTGGGGGAAGTCCCTTGAATTCCAGAAGATAACCTTGGGAGACTATTTCTAGCGCCCAAGGATCCAGAACATCTCTTGCCCAAGCCTGAGCGAAGAGAGAGAGTCTGCCCCCCACCAGATCCGGTCCCGGATCGGGGGCCAACATTTCATGCTGTCTTGGTAGCAGTGGCAGGTTTCTTGGCCTGCTTTCCCTTGTTCCAGCCTTGCATTGGTCTCCAAGCTGGCTTGGCTTGAGAAGTATTACCCTCTTGCTTAGAGGACGTAGCACTTTGGGCTGGTCCGTTTCTACGAAAGGGACGAAAATTAGGTTTATTCTTTGCCTTGAAAGGCCGATCCTGAGGAAGGGCGTGGCCCTTACCCCCAGTGATATCCGAGATAATCTCTTTCAAGTCAGGGCCAAACAGCGTTTTCCCCTTGAAAGGAATGTTAAGTAACTTGTTCTTGGAAGACGCATCAGCCGACCAAGATTTCAACCAAAGCGCTCTGCGCGCCACAATAGCAAACCCAGAATTCTTAGCCGCTAACCTAGCCAATTGCAAAGTGGCGTCTAGGGTGAAAGAATTAGCCAATTTGAGAGCATTGATTCTGTCCATAATCTCCTCATAAGGAGGAGAATCACTGTCGACCGCCTTTATCAGCTCATCGAACCAGAAACATGCGGCTGTAGCGACAGGGACAATGCATGAAATTGGTTGTAGAAGGTAACCCTGCTGAACAAACATCTTTTTAAGCAAACCTTCTAATTTTTTATCCATAGGATCTTTGAAAGCACAACTATCCTCTATGGGTATAGTGGTGCGTTTGTTTAAAGTGGAAACCGCTCCCTCGACCTTGGGGACTGTCTGCCATAAGTCCTTTCTGGGGTCGACCATAGGAAACAATTTTTTAAATATGGGGGGAGGGACGAAAGGAATACCGGGCCTTTCCCATTCTTTATTAACAATGTCCGCCACCCGCTTGGGTATAGGAAAAGCTTCTGGGAGCCCCGGCACCTCTAGGAACTTGTCCATTTTACATAGTTTCTCTGGGATGACCAACTTGTCACAATCATCCAGAGTGGATAATACCTCCTTAAGCAGAATGCGGAGATGTTCCAACTTAAATTTAAATGCAATCACATCAGGTTCAGCTTGTTGAGAAATGTTCCCTGAATCAGTAATTTCTCCCTCAGACAAAACCTCCCTGGCCCCATCAGACTGAGTTAGGGGCCCTTCAGAAATATTAATATCAGCGTCGTCATGCTCTTCAGTATCTAAAACAGAGCAGTCGCGCTTACGCTGATAAGTGTTCATTTTGGCTAAAATGTTTTTGACAGAATTATCCATTACAGCCGTTAATTGTTGCATAGTAAGGAGTATTGGCGCGCTAGATGTACTAGGGGCCTCCTGAGTGGGCAAGACTTGTGTAGACGAAGGAGGGAATGATGCAGTACCATGCTTACTCCCCTCACTTGAGGAATCATCTTGGGCATCATTGTCACATAAATCACATTTATTTAAATGAATAGGAATTCTGGCTTCCCCACATTCAGAACACAGTCTATCTGGTAGTTCAGACATGTTAAACAGGCATAAACTTGATAAGAAGTACAAAAAACGTTTTAAAATAAAACCGTTACTGTCACTTTAAATTTTAAACTGAACACACTTTATTACTGCAAATGCGAAAAAACATGAAGGAATTGTTCAAAATTCACCAAATTTTCACCACAGTGTCTTAAAGCCTTAAAAGTATTGCACACCAAATTTGGAAGCTTTAACCCTTAAAATAACGGAACCGGAGCCGTTTTGAACTTTAACCCCTTACAGTCCCTGGTATCTGCTTTGCTGAGACCCAACCAAGCCCCAAGGGGAATACGATACCAAATGACGCCTTCAGAAAGTCTTTTCTAAGTATCAGAGCTCCTCTCACATGCGACTGCATGCCATGCCTCTCAAAAACAAGTGCGCAACACCGGCGCGAAAATGAGGCTCTGCCTATGCTTTGGGAAAGCCCCTAAAGAATAAGGTGTCTAAAACAGTGCCTGCCGATATTATTATATCAAAATACCCAGATAAAATGATTCCTCAAGGCTAAATATGTGTTAATAATCAATCGATTTAGCCCAAAAAAAGTCTACAGTCTTAATAAGCCCTTTTTGAAGCCCTTATTTACAATCGTAATAAACATGGCTTACCGGATCCCAGAGGGAAAATGACAGCTTCCAGCATTACATCGTCTTGTTAGAATGTGTCATACCTCAAGCAGCAAGAGACTGCTCACTGTTCCCCCAACTGAAGTTAATTGCTCTCAACAGTCCTGTGTGGAACAGCCATGGATTTTAGTGACGGTTGCTAAAATCATTTTCCTCATACAAACAGAAATCTTCATCTCTTTTCTGTTTCTGAGTAAATAGTACATACCAGCACTATTTCAAAATAACAAACTCTTGATTGAATAATAAAAACTACAGTTAAACACTAAAAAACTCTAAGCCATCTCCGTGGAGATGTTGCCTGTACAACGGCAAAGAGAATGACTGGGGTAGGCGGAGCCTAGGAGGGATCATGTGATCAGCTTTGCTGGGCTCTTTGCCATTTCCTGTTGGGGAAGAGAATATCCCACAAGTAAGGATGACGCCGTGGACCGGACACACCTATGTTGGAGAAAAGTGTTTATATAGTGTGATTTTTCTAACCAAGGCGTTAATGTCTAGAATAGTGGAAAAAAGATCAAAGTTGGTGGACGGGGCAAAGGATAACCCTTTGTTCAGTAGACTGGCTTGGGAGCTGTTAAGGGTGATGTTAGATAGGTTGATTACTGATCCTACTTCTTTTGTGTGGTCTTTTTTATTCTGCTTGGATAACGTAGTGGTAAATCCTTTTTTGGTGTACTGCTGGTGATCGGTGTTTGTACTAGTGTTGAAAGTTTAATTCTGCCTTCAGAGGTACTATGGCTTGTTGTTTCTTCATTGGAAGTGTGTGCTTGTGATTCTTCCACTGTCTGTGAACTTTCTGTGTTATCTGTGTCAATGCTTGAGAATGTAACTCGCTTGGCATTCGGTGTATGGTTGAAGTGACCCTTTCTTTTATTTTTGTTCTTCCTTTTAAGATTGTATTGTTGTGAATGATCTTTGTGTCTATGTGGTTTGTCTTTCTGCCAGGAATATACGATATCTAGTTCGTAGTCCTTCACATCTCTCTGATATTTACTAACTTTTCTTTCTGATAGTGTAGAATCTAACTGTTGCATAGTTGAGTCCAGTTGGGTTTTGTAATCTGTATATTTCTTAGTCTGTTCAAATGGTTTGAGAGACTCTAAGGTCTCTTCTATCTGTGTGAGTAGGGAATCTCTTCTTTTTTATGTTTGAGCAGCTGCTTCATCAAAATGATGGAGCAGTTGGTCAAATTGTTGTTCCACTCATCCATGAAGCCCTGATTGTGACGAGCATTCAATCATTATTTTTTAATAGCCAGATTCCATCCACCATTTGCCTTATTTAGCGGAGTTAATCTGGGTTTAGTCAAAAGACAACAAGGCTAACCACTGTCACATTCTTAGTATAAAATGCATTGTTTTGTCATTATCTGATAAAGCCAATTATGGACAGATATGTAGCAACATTAGCCTTGATAAATCGGCAATGAACATTTCAAGTTCTAAGATTTAGAAATGACACAATACTCAGATAAATTGCATGAAAAGAAGGCAAAATAGATTAAAGTATATTGCAAAGTTATTGCATTACACACAACTAACATTTTACATAAAAATTACAAGTTGTTTCCTATGCTTTTAAACCTAACTGTTGGATAATGATAACAAATGTAACAAACTGTATTGTTGTTGGGTTTAATAGTTATTAATTCATTCATTAAATAATAAAATATGGTTTGCAAAACCTTTCTACCCAAAAAAGGACTCTAGTGAAACATCAAATAGCTGTCTGCTTTACCTGTTTAATTTGCTGTATGCTCAAACACATTGAAGGGACATTAAATAATAAATAAATGTGAGATAAGACTATTCAAAGCATAGATTAAACTGAGAATCCTAAGCAGACCGTTTTTTTTCTAAATGATAATAGTATTTAAATATTGAAGAAATAAGTATTACGTTTTAGTCCATATAAAGTTATAGATACCACCGTTTTGTGAGCAAGGTTTAAAAGCATATTATATTTTCTTCTGAGGACAATTACGGATAGTTATAAATGAGCTTCTAGGGTCACTATCTCAAAGTGTCATTTAAAAGGGACATGATATTTACTTCATGATTCAAATAGAGAATACTATTTTAAACAACATTTCAATTTACTGCTATTTAATTTGCTTCATTCTTCAGATATCCTTTGTTGAAGAAATAGCAATGCACATAGATGAACCAATTACACACAAGGCAACTATGTGCAGCCACCAATTAGCAGCTACTGAGTCTATTTATATATGCTTTTCAACAAAGAATATCAAAAGAATGAAGCAAATTAGATAATAGAAGTAAATTGTAAATTGTATTTAATGGCATGCTCTTTCTAAATCATGAAAGAAAAAAAAATTGTTTCATGTCCCTTTAAGTCATGTTGCAGCACCAGTGGCATGAGCTATGAATTTACATCTGAATACATTTTTTCTAAGTAACAAGAGGCCATGGTTTAAATATTTACAATTTGTAAAAAAAAAAAAATATTTTGTATATCTGACCACATTTTGTTTGTGTGATGAAGTTGTTATATTTTCCTCCTTTCACAACTACAAACAGTTTTAGATAAAACATTTAACACATTTGTTAGTTCAGTTTGATGATCCAAGTGTTAAGCTTTCCATATACAGAATAAGTACTCAGTCACGTCTGAAAAGTATACGTTTACATATTTAATCCCCATGTTGTTGTGTGCAATATACAGGGCAATAAAAACAGCACGTGGCAAGGTCTTTACCTGAGAATTCATTGCAGATCATGGTGATTTTTCTCAAGTAAACGGATGCATTTATCTCGTGGTTCCCTACCCTTGCTTCAGTTCCTAGCTGAGATACATGTAGAACATGAAATGGAGATATGTCTAGCCCACCCTGCCTCATCAGTCTCACCACAACCTAAAAGAATGAGGATATTATCAATACCTATAGGTGACAGTGTCACAAATTATAAGAAACTTGCAAAGATAATAACATCCTGGTGTGTTTAGAATAATTAATCTTATCAGCAACATCACACTTTACAATTTCCAGGAAAAAAAATAAAATTACCTCCTTGATTTCAAAATTAAGCAGTAGATTTAGTGCAGTTGAGTCTCTGGCATCCTTTGTGGTCTCAGAAGTATAATCACCCATGATATTTTCCACAGGTTTTTGAACCCCAAGTGTTTCCTCTTTAGATTTAGTGATCTCTGTAACAAGTGAACAGGGTAAAATAGATTTATGGTAACCTAAAAAATCCCAAACAAAATATAGATATATAAAAATGACATCTGCTAACTGAATTATGCAAGTAGACTGTTTCCTTCTCAAGGCCTGGGAGTTAGTAATACAAATAAATAAATAAAAAAACTGATTTTATTCAATTAAAAGTCCTTAAGATGAAAATTAAAATGGTGATTAAAAGTTTTAGCCTTCAAATGACAATCCATTTTTTTACTTTTTGTCTTTAAAGGATAACAACTGAAATTGCTAGATTGTATACCACAAAGCATATTCTCACATGTAATGCTTTGACTGCTGTTCTTCCAGGTATAAGTTTGTTCTGAAGGCTAGTATTGCTGTCTCTAAATTTATATTGGCCTTACTTTGTCCAAACCTAAATTATTTTAACTATATCAAGGCATATTAGATGGCTTAACAATTACTAGAGGTTCCAGCTCCAGCCTGACATGTGAAATGTGGAAGAATGAAAGTATTATCAGGTGCTTATTATACAAACTAGACATAAAAGTACTCCTACCCTGAGATTAGGTATACCTTGCATAAAGATCATAAGGTTTCAGTGCTCACTAATATATAAAATTATCCCAAGCAAGCAGCTAGGATTTCACCAATGCCAAAATGATTATGGGGTTAACATACGGAGTAAGCTACTTAGGTAATATTAAAACATTATGACTATGCTGTGGATTCCAATCAATTTTAAATTTGCACAAAAACATTGTATAGCATTGTATTAGCTCAAACATCAATGTAGATCTCACCAGTGAAGACAGTCCATTTAAACAGGAAAATGACTGAAAACCCAGGGTCTCAACACACCACTTACTCCCCAGTTTAAAGGCGCTATTACCTAGACAGCTGGTTAGTTTAGTTTCCAAGCATAAGGGCAAGAGGTATGAAGCCCTTTGAGCGCTACAGTGAGGTTGAAATTATAGCAAAAATATATCCATAGTTCAGTTTATGTCCCTCCCCTTGTGTTGCAATCACCAGTAAAGACTTGTAAAGCAATAAAAAAAAGATAAAAGTCGGCAAATAAAATATTTCCAAAATAGCATGACTAATTTACTTATTATTATTTGCAAACTCTTCCTCAGCTTACATAGGAGTACATGAGGCAAACATGAACTGTAACCTTGCATAGCTCTACCATGAAAAACTAAATGTATGCTTTACCTGATAAATTTCTTTTTTTCCCGGATATGGAGAGTCCACATCATCATCAATTACTACTGGGAATATCCCTTCTGGCCAGCAGGAGTAGGCAAAGAGCACCACACAGAGCTGTTAAGTGTCACTCCCCTATCCAAAATCCCCAGTCTTTTCACCAAAGGGAAATGGGAAAAGGAATAACACAAAGGTATAGATGTGCCTGAGGTTTAGTCAAAAATAACTGTCTTAAATTTAAGGGTGGGGTCGTGAACTCTCCATATTCGGAAATAAATTTATCAGGTAAGCATAAATTTTGTTTCCTTTCCTAAGATATGGAGAGTCCATAACATCATCAATTACTAGTGGGAACCAATACCCAAGCTAGAGAACACAGATGACTAGGGAGGGAGAACAAGACAGGCAGACCTAAACAGAAGGCACCACCATGTGAAGAACCTTTCTCCCAAAAGAAGACTAAGTCAAGGCAAAGGTATCAAATTTGTAAAATTTGGAAAAAAACATAATTTATGTAAGAACTTACCTGATAAATTAATTTCTTTCATATTGGCAAGAGTCCATGAGCTAGTGACGTATGGGATATACAATCCTACCAGGAGGGGCAAAGTTTCCCAAACCTCAAAATGCCTATAAATACACCGCTCACCACACCCACAATTCAGTTTAACGAATAGCCAAGAAGTGGGGTGATAAAGAAAGGAGAAAGCATCAACAAAGGAATTGGAATAATTGTGCTTTATACAAAAAAATCATAACCACCATAAAAAGGGTGGGCCTCATGGACTCTTGCCAATATGAAATAAATAAATTTATCAGGTAAGTTCTTACATAAATTATGTTTTCTTTCATGTAATTGGCAAGAGTCCATGAGCTAGTGACGTATGGGATAGCAATACCCAAGATGTGGAACTCCACGCAAGAGTCACTAGAGAGGGAGGGATAAAAAATAAAGACAGCCAATTCCGCTGAAAAAAATTAATCTACAACCCAAATCATAAGTTTAATCTTATAAACGAAAAGAAAAAAAACATAATTTATGTAAGAACTTACCTGATAAATTCATTTCTTTCATATTAACAAGAGTCCATGAGCTAGTGACGTATGGGATATACATTCCTACCAGGAGGGGCAAAGTTTCCCAAACCTTAAAATGCCTATAAATACACCCCTCACCACACCCACAAATCAGTTTAACGAATAGCCAAGAAGTGGGGTGATAAGAAAAAAAGTGCGAAGCATATAAAATAAGGAATTGGAATAATTGTGCTTTATACAAAAAAATCATAACCACCACAAAAAAGGGTGGGCCTCATGGACTCTTGTTAATATGAAAGAAATGAATTTATCAGGTAAGTTCTTACATAAATTATGTTTTCTTTCATGTAATTAACAAGAGTCCATGAGCTAGTGACGTATGGGATAATGACTACCCAAGATGTGGATCTTTCCACACAAGAGTCACTAGAGAGGGAGGGATAAAATAAAGACAGCCAATTCCTGCTGAAAATAATCCACACCCAAAATAAAGTTTAACAAAAAACATAAGCAGAAGATTCAAACTGAAACCGCTGCCTGAAGAACTTTTCTACCAAAAACTGTTTAGAAGAAGAAAATACATCAAAATGGTAGAATTTAGTAAAAGTATGCAAAGAGGACCAAGTTGCTGCTTTGCAGATCTGGTCAACCGAAGCTTCATTCCTAAACGCCCAGGAAATAGATACTGACCTAGTAGAATGAGCTGTAATTCTCTGAGGCGGAATTTTACCCGACTCAACATAGGCAAGATGAATTAAAGATTTCAACCAAGATGCCAAAGAAATGGCAGAAGCTTTCTGGCCTTTCCTAGAACCGGAAAAGATAACAAATAGACTAGAAGTCTTACAGAAAGATTTCGTAGCTTCAACATAATATTTCAAAGCTCTAACAACATCCAAAGAATGCAACGATTTCTCCTTAGAATTCTTAGGATTAGGACATAATGAAGGAACCACAAGTTCTCTACTAATGTTGTTGGAATTCACAACTTTAGGTAAAAATTCAAAGAAGTTCGCAACACCGCCTTATCCTGATGAAGAATCAGAAAAGGAGACTCACAAGAAAGAGCAGATAATTCAGAAACTCTTCTGGCAGAAGAGATGGCCAAAAGGAACAAAACTTTCCAAGAAAGTAATTTAATACCCAATGAATGCATAGGTTCAAATGGAGGAGCTTGAAGAGCCCCCAAAACCAAATTCAAACTCCAAGGAGGAGAAATTGACTTAATGACAGGCTTTATATGAACCAAAGCTTGTACAAAACAATGAATATCAGGAAGAATAGCAATCTTTCTGTGAAAAAGAACAGAAAGAGCAGAGATTTGACCTTTCAAGGAACTTGCGGACAAACCCTTATCTAAACCATCCTGAAGAAATTGTAATATTCTCGGTATTCTAAAAGAATGCCAAGAAAAATGATGAGAAAGACACCAAGAAATATAAGTCTTCCAGACTCTATAATATATCTCTCTGGATACAGATTTACGAGCCTGTAACATAGTATTAATCACAGAGTCAGAGAAACCTCTTTGACCAAGAATCAAGCGTTCAATCTCCATACCTTTAAAT
>NC_069504.1:481257989-481362989 GCF_027579735.1 Bombina bombina | reverse complement strand
AAGTTCCAGAGAATTTCATTTCTTTGCATAGGAAACATTTCTCATCTCTCTGGGAGCCAAATATTTAAAACCTCCCCAGCATGGAGAAAAATCACGTAAAATCTTTAGGATTTTTTTAGACCTTGGCCCCTAGTTATCAAGCCGTCAACCTCAAATATGCTGGAATTCCGCAGCGTATTTGTGGCGAGGCTGATTAGCCTTAGTTATCAAGCCCTAGACACCAGCAAAAGTAGAATTTAGTGACGTAAGCTTCGATCCACCGGACTCAGTCCGACACAGATCGATTCTTACATCACTCCAGATGTTCCGCACACAAGTTCGGCAGAATCTGACTACTTTTGCTAGTTATCAAAAAACTAGCAGGTACGCTTGGCACTTTTCTCCGGCCCAGCGTACCTGGTTTTCAAACTGCCGCCCTGGAGGCGGCGGATCCCATAGGAATCAATGGGAGTCTGACCACAGCGAAAGTTCATGTTCGCTGCTGCCAGACATCCCATTGATTCCTATGGGAGATGTCTACACCTAACACCCTAACATGTACCCCGAGTTTAAACACCCCTAATCTGCCCCCCCCTACACCGCCGCAACTAAATAAATGTATTACCCCCTAAACCACCACTCCCGGAGCCCACCGCCACTCTAATAAACTGATTAACCCCTAAACCGCCACTCCCGGAGCCCACCACCACTATAATAAATATGTTAACCCCTAATACGCCGCTCCCGGTCCCCGCCGCAACTATAATATATGTATTAACCCCAAAACCGCCGCTCCCGGACCCTGCCGCCACCTACATAATACCTATTAACCCCTATACTGCCCCCCCTACACCGTCGCCACCTATAATAAAGTTATTAACCCCTATCCTGCCGATCCCGGACCCCGCCGCAACTAAATAAATTGTTTAACCCCTAAACCGTCGCTCCCGGACCCCGCCGCAACCTATATTAAACTTATTAACCCCTAATCTGCCCCCCCTACACCGTCGCCACCTATAATAAATTTATTAACCCCTATCCTGCCCCCCCTACACCGCCGCCACTGTAATAAAATTATTAACCCCTAAACCTAAGTCTAACACTAACCCTAACACCCCCCTAACTTAAATATTAATTAAATACATCTAAATAATATTTCTCTTATTAACTAAATTAATCCTATTTAAAACTAAATACTTACCTTTAAAATAAACCCTAATATAGCTACAATATAAATAATAATTATATTGTAGCTATCTTAGGATTTATTTTTATTTTACAGGCAACTTTCAATTTATTTTAACTAGGTACAATAGCTATTAAATAGTTATTAACTATTTAATAGCTACCTAGTTAAAATAAAGAGAAATTTACCTGTAAAATAAAAACTAACCTAAGTTACAATTACACCTAACACTACACTATACTTTAATAAATTATTCCTATTTAAAACTAAATACTTACCTGTAAAATAAACCCTAAGATAGCTACAATGTAATTAATAATTACATTGTAGCTATTTTAGGATTTATATTTATTTTACAGGTAACTTTGTATTTATTTTAGCTAGTTAGAATAGCTATTAAATGGTTATTAACTATTTAATAACTACCTAGCTAAAAGAAATACAAAATTACCTGTAAAATAAATCCTAACCTAAGTTACAATTAAACCTATTTATTTAGTTGCGGCGAGGTCCGGGATCCGCAGGATAGGGGTTAATAACTTTATTATAGGTGGCGGCGGTATAGGGGGGGACGGATAGGGGTTACTAGGTATAATGTAGGTGGCAGCGGTGTCCGGGAGCGGCGGTTTTAGGGGTTAATACATTTATAAGAGTTGCGGCGGGGTCTAGGAGTGGCGGTTTAGGGGTTAATAACTTTATTTAGTTGCGGGGGGCTCCGGGGGCGCCGGTATAGGGGGTAGAACAGTGTAGTTAGTGAGAGCTTATCAATAAAGCTGTCATGAAGCCGAAGAGCAGCGAGATTGGATGAGTGATAACTATCACAGTCCGCTGCTCATCACCCCGTACTTCGTGCGCAGCTTTTTGACAGATTTATTGATAACTTTGGCGAAATTTTTCAGGTCCGCGATGGTAGGCGAGCTTAGGTGGGCATTTTGGGCCGGCGAAGGCAGGTAAAGTAGACACGTTGATAACTAGAGGCCCTTCACATAAAGAACACTACATAGCAACATAAACATGTCTTTCAAGATTGATCCCTCAAATACATAAACAAAACAGACTCAGTTCAACCTGTTATTATTATTATTTTTATTTACATGCTAGTTTCACAAGCAAAATATCTATGGGAATGAAAAAAGGATATTCAGTTAGAAAAAAAGTTAATGTGGGTTACAAACAGCAAAAATGTGAAAATAGCATAATTTGTACAAAAAATGTAATGAATAAAAGCAGTAATAACTGATGGAGCAGTGATTTCTTGTTTCAGTTTAACACAAATTCAGGGAAAAAAAATAATTTTAGAAGCCAATTGCAATGATTGTGTTAATCTGTAAACCTTCGCTATGTGTATGAATGCAATTATTTGTAAGAGCGATGAACCTAATTAACTTAATAAACACAGAGTTCCCTCATGTACTCTCAAAGGACACTCTGCTTCTGAACATTAAACAATTGCTGGTAGTGACGACTTAGACAGACTACAAACTTAGTCACACAGATGTTGTGCCAGATTACAGACTATTGTCACATTAAAGCACACACTAACTAGATTTGTAGATTTCAACATAATAATATTAATAATGTTGCTCAAATGAATTGTATAGTTTTGAATTAATACAGAAGTCATTAGTATGCAGTGCAAACAATGATTTGCTGGAGGCTATTATGTTTCTGAGGAAAGTGAAGCAGAATACATATTCTTGCGATCTACACAGGTATAGTATTTTCTCTGGCACTGAATTACCTACAACATAGCTTAGCTTCAAAATATCCATTAGTAATTACTAAACAGTTACTTATTAATATATTCTAAATTCTTACACCTATCCCAGTACTATGAGATTATTGCACAGAATTCTAGAAATAAATACTTTGGCCCCTATTTAAGAAAGTCTGTTGGACCTGATCTGACAGTGCGGATCAGGTCCGCCAGACCTCGCTGAATACGGCGAGCAATGCGCTAGCCATATTCAGCATTGCACCAGCAGCTCACAAGAGTTGCTGGTGCAACGCCGCCCCCTGCAGACTCGCGGCCAATGGGCCGCCAGCAGGGGGGTGTCAATCAACCAGATCGAACTCAATCGGGTTGATTTCCGGCGATGTCTGTCCGCCTGCTCAGGGCAGGCGGACAGGTAATGGAGCAGCGGTCTTTGTGACTGCTGTTTCTGTAAGGAACATTGTAGTGGAAAGATTACATGCTCTAATACATTATAGTACTTCATTTTTTTCAATACTTATCCTGGAACATTATGTGTTTAGCGCCCACAAATGGGGTTAAACAAATAGATAGTCCCGCTCAGGAGTCAAAAGCTGAACAGAGTTGGTCTCTTTGCTGCTTGAAACTAGCAGTACTCTGCAGCTTCAGAGCAGAACGTTATTTATATTGGGGAGTTAACCAAATAAAGTTGTATGCACTAAAAAATTTGAACATTTAATTTTTCCTTAACAACGTCCCTTTAAAAAAAACACTTGATTTTCCAGCATTCCACACCCTCTCATAGTTCATACCCAGAAGGATTTGCATCTTTTGCTCATTATTTAGTTTTGCAATGTCTGGGTTTGCCCTAATAAAGTCACTTGAATAACATTTCCTTTTGGCATTGAATTTAGGGAAAAGGAAATTATATTAATTCCCAATATGGACCATATTGCGCTATTTACATATCCTTTCCTCTTTATGTTTCCAGGTCTGTCTGTGTCTGCCAATTTCTATGTCCAGTCC
Organism: Bombina bombina; assembly: GCF_027579735.1. Taxonomy (NCBI): domain Eukaryota; kingdom Metazoa; phylum Chordata; class Amphibia; order Anura; family Bombinatoridae; genus Bombina; species Bombina bombina. The sequence goes on along the minus strand of NC_069504.1, from coordinate 481,359,105 downwards.
ATTTTCACAAATTCTGTATTTTGCCATTATTTATTTCTGGCTGTGGTTTTTAATTATTAGTAGAGATTCTGCTACTGTACATATTCTGTTCTGAGCTTTTATCTTTCTCAATGAGCTGAATATTGTTTATCAGCTTGTTTAGACTGGAGGTGTAAAGAGTTTTTGGGGTGCTATATAGCTAGATACTTGAAGATGATTTTATCCAAGTGCAGGGACATTTACCATCCAAGAACCCGTGTTGTATTTTTATTTTTTTGTGGCCTTTACATTAAGTCTGAAGGCATTATAAACGTATGTCTTAAATTACTCTTTACTAAGGTATATTACATTTTTTCCCCTGTTACTAGCAGTAACGGAAATGGTCTATAGAGGTTTGTTCTGCAAGCATTATTAGATTTATCTGTGAACTACACATGGCCTTGATTCCAATCTTTCTTTAATTGATTTTCGATGCATAGTGGTCTATGGGGACTGTGTGTTCCCTGTAAATATATGTGTATATAAGCACATATAAACAAAAATTGTAAATATATATGTATAACTGTAAATTTACTGTATATGTATATAATACACATATAAACACATAAATATATGTGCATATATTCATATACATAAAGTGGAGGCGGTGGGGAGAGTGTAAGGAGTAGGCACAGTTGGTGACCAAGTGCCTTTCGAAGGTGGAGTCCATGGGGGGTGGGGGGGGGTGGCAAAGAGCTAGTTCAAGAGGAAGTCCAAGGGACAGTCCAGGTGGAGTCACATGACCAGTCCAGGTCTCAGTCATAGTGTCAGTCCAAGGGGAAGTCATAGAGCCAGTACAGGACACAGTCACAGTCCAGGAGTCAAATAGGCAGTCCAGTTGGGAGTCAAAAGTGAGTCAAAGAAGGAGTCCCGGGGAAAGTCACAGGGATAGTCCAAGGGGGCGTCAAAGCAATCACAGTGGTTTACAAAGAAGGAGGCCCAAAAATGCAATGATGGCACAAGGGGATGGACAGAAAGAAAGAGAGACACCAGACAAGGCCCAGAGAAAAGTTACCCAAATCACTGTATGAAAGAGAAAGACTGAGAAAGGTGGGAGAGAGGGAAACACACACCCAGAATGCCACAAGCTATACTACAATGATGGTGAGGGCCACAGAAAAACAGGAGTAGTTCCTAGAAAGATTCAGAGATGACACATTATTTTTTCCACAAAGAAGCTGTATTAACCCCTTTCTGCCAGGACTCATTTTTCTACATCAGAGCAAAGTTCCAGTGTAAAAAAATATGTAAAAATTTAAATCACGCGATCGTTCATGCAATCGCATGATTTTAATGATGGTATTGGGTGATGAGGGAGTGCCTATGATGCTAGGTACGCCCCCCAGCCCATGATCCCATTTAGGAAGCGGCTATGATTTCAGGACAGCTGAACAGTTAGGACAAAAAAAATATACAAATACAAGCAATTTCAGTAGAAGTTGTTTAAAAAATGCTGTGTATATGGATAAGAAACAATACTCCGCTTAGTAGATGAACCGCTGCCTTCCCACCAGTGTTAATTTTGTTGACGAAAATATTTTCGTCAGCAGCATGTTTTTAGTGACACACACTTAATGATAATTAAATTAGTATTTAGTCAACTTACAAAAATATGACGAAAACCAATTCCAATTTTCGTCAAGGAACGAAACGAAAATGGAAGGGTCTGAGGGAGGGACGTCACCTAAACTTCCGCTTTCCTCTGAGCTCTGCCTGTCTGTTAGAGATTGAGATAGAGTGAGACGCAGTGTGCACACATGGGAGAGAGAGTGAGAGACGCAGGATCCCTCTGTCTGCCTGGGACCTCTGGAAGAATACCCGTGTCTGGAGACTGGAATTTGGATGTGATTGTTGTGACGTGATGGTGAGTTGAGTTTTTTTCCCCCTCCTAGTAGCAGCGTGAACGCAGCAGTACTGATTAGCACTGACTGAAGCAGCAGCCAGCCACGTGGTTATGCCATTGATTGCAATGCATTGCAAATGCAGTAATGCCCTACTCCCTCTGTCTCCTATTGTGTCAGCCTCCTCTTGTGAATATACTTAGTAGTTAGTACAGTGACTCAGTCTGTTAACTCTAATGACCACTGACCACCACTCCCTGTCCCATCTAATTTTTCTAAAAGATGAATTTATAAGGGGCACTTATCTGATCCATCTGATGGGCCTGAAAACTAGGGGCAGAGTGGGGGGATGTCTGCCTGCTCTGCTGCTGCCTGTGCCCACTGCCCAGTCCCACCAGCCATACATAGGTTGCTGAGCTGACTGACTGACCCCTCCCTTACACATACAGACTTACAGCAATTTTCTGTATTACCATTTTGACTACTAGTAATATCTTTCTTTTTGTGTAACACCAGTCACCACCAGGTAGCAACATACACTGATGCACAAACTGTACAGAAATGTTAGCGTCTGGGAGAAAGAAAAGAGAAGATCTATGGATGCATTTTACATTTAATGCTAAGGAGAATAAGACCCTTTGCAAACCATATGGAGTGACACTGGTAAAAATACAACAAACTTTAAGCACCATTTGCAGATGAGTCATCCCGAAATTCATACAAAGGTATGCACACTTTACTTAAATGTTTTTTTAAGCTAACATTATAATAGTCAGGGAGGTAACCCAAACTGGTGTTTTCACTAAACTTAAAGGGACATAAAACAGGTTAAGATCTGTGCATATCCTAAAAGGGCTAATTAATTGAAAATAGTTTGCATAAAAAAAAAAGTTTAAAAATTGATGTCAAGTATTTTTTTGTATAATTTTCAAAAATAAGCCAAATGAATTACATAGCTAAGCTGCCCCCTGGCCTGGAGCAGCCAACTCCACCCCTCTTATCAGTGTTTTACACAGGCATTGTATTTCAACAGCTTCTGGGCATGCTCCAGAAGATAATCCCTATGCATTTTTGCATTCATACAAAAAACCCACAATAGATATAAATACAGCAATAGAAGGAAATGTGTGGGGGAAGTTAGTGCTTTACAATTCAGAAACTAAAAAGAAAGGGTTAATGGCAAGGCACTGCAGTATAAAATTGCAGTTAAAGTAATTAAAATACATATTATTATATTTTGTCTCTATCCTATTCCATTCACAACTTGTTTTATGTCCCTTTAATACAAGCCTAAAGAAACCACTGCTGTCTGTATTGATTAGATAACTAACCCTTTGATATATTGTAGGAGGAAGGGACATAAATGTAGTATATAGAGACAACTGACCTTCGAGCTATGGATGGGTGAGATAGAAAGAAAAATTTAGAATAATTTTATTTTTTCTCCCTGATTCAACCCCACAGATACAGAAAACATCCAATGATGGGCCAAGTCAAGCCAGTGCACTACAGCAAAATATTTAAACAGCGGGGGGGGGAGCTAACCGTTGTGCAGTGCAGACGCACAAGTATTGAGCTCCAGACCTTAATTGTTTAAAAAGCTAATATTAAGCTACCTTACACCTTGCAGCAGTTTATGTGTTGCCCAGAGGAGGGTCCTGGACGTTAGGACGGACAATCACCTTACAATATACCCTTCTGCAGGGCCATTGCCCACTGAGCTCCGGAGGGTCGGGGACGGATGGAAGGAAAACCCTGAGCGACTTGAAGTGCTGGAGGCCGGACGAACGCCTCACTTTGGAGGCTAGCCAAATGGGAGCTAAACTCACCTGGACCTGATCGTGCCAGTAGGGCACTTTGAGCCAGAGATACAGACCGGGAAGGAGGCGACTAGACAGCTAGAGTGACCGTGAATCTCCGGGTGTATATTGTTCCGAAGGTGGCTGCGGAGGCAGCAGGAGCACACTTTGACTGCGAACGGTGGTCATCTTGTGGCCCTCAGAGAGATGCTGCAATCGCAGATTATGAGGCTGCAGTTGGCGAACACCCTTGACCCTCTCCACCTGTACCCCGGAGGCCGCCCTACTCCACCTGCGGCACCTGGAGCTGCACAGAAAATTACAGGCATCAGTGGGCTGACATCTGCCGCCACATGGGTGAGATCTAAACCACATGCATAATACAAATCAAGGTGGGGGACTTACGCAGCCTACAACTCCTGGTTAACCCCCCACATACTCCTGAGATCTACACCAGTGACTGTAACTACTCCTGTTGGGGGAACTTTATTTCTAAATCCCAGACTGGACTCCTCTGAAGGCAAAACGCCTAAGCCCATATATAACCTATAAGCATCTGGAAATATTAACTCTGAACTCAGCCTGTCCAGCTTGCTTTCTTATTTGAGACAGGCAGTATCACCTTATAGTTCAGGGCCCTAGCTGATAAGTTCCTCAGGGTTTTGTGCCTCAAACTCCACTAACTTTACTACAATAATCTCCTACTGGGCCTACCCCTGTGTTTTTGGAACTACTGGTGCAACCTACGACTCCCAATAAAGCTTACTCTGAGTAGTGAGGTATTAATGATATTGAGGTCGTTACCAGACTGCTCACGTCTATTTGTTGGAGAACACTCCATTGTTAACTGCGTTATCTAATTGTTTCGATAATATTTAAATATATGCCTTTCTTGTATTAATCATTTTTATATTTGGAGGCTTTTTACATAGAGTTGTCTGCAAGTGACCTGTTTATGCATAACAGTTAACCTATCTGCAACCTATACACCGTTTGAATTACTTGTCTCCCGCCTCCCCGCTCCTGCCCAGCTTTTCTGGGTGGGACACATCCCCCTTCCTTTTCCCCTTCCTTTGGGTCGTATCCCCATCACCCCGATGCGGGGGTCAGGTCTCCTTGAAAAGCATGTAAAATTACTGCATAAATACCTTTCATACGCCTAGATTTAGAGTTTTGTCGGTAAAGACCCGTGTAGCTAACGCTGCTTTTTTTCCCAGCGCACCCTTAAGACAACGCTGGTATTTAGAGTTGTCTGAGTGGCTGCGTTAGGCTCAGAAAAGGGAGAGTTGAGCATAATTTAGCACCACTTCAACCCTCAATACCAGCGTTGCCTACGGTAGCGGTAAGCTGGAAAAACGTGCTCGTGCACGATATCCCCATAGTAAAAACAATGGGGCTGAGCTGGCTGAAAAAAACTTAACACCTGCAAAAAAGCAGCGTTCAGCTCCTAACGCAGCCCCATTGTTTCCTATGGGGAAACACTCTCTAAGTCTGCACCTGACACCCTAACATGAACCCTGAGTCTAAACACCCCTAACCTTACACTTATTAACCCCTAATCTGCCAACCCCAACATCGCCGACCCCTGCATTATATTATTAACCCCTAATCTGCCGCTCCGGAAACCGCCGCCACCTACATTATAGCTATGAACCCCTAATCTGCTGTCCCTAACACCGCTGACACCTACATTACATTTATTAACCCCTAATCTGCCCCCCCAACGTCGCCGCTACCTACCTACACTTATTAACCCCTAATCTGCCTACCGGACCTCGCCGCCACTATATTAAATGTATTAACCCCTAAACCGCCGCACTCCTGCCTCGCAAACACTATATTAAAAAATGATTAACCCCTAATCCGCCACCTACCTACAATTATCAACCCCTAATCTCCCGCCCACAACGTCGCCGCTACTATAATAAATGTATTAACCCCTAAACCTAAGTCTAACCCTAACCCTAACACCCCCCTAACATAAATATAATTTAAATAAAACAAATAATATTCCTATAATTAAATAAATTAATCCTATTTAAAACTAAATACTTACCTAGAAAATAAACTCTAATATATTCACTTTTTTATCTGATGAAACAACCTGTTTGAGGTTGAGAAACGCGTCATAAGTATTAAAAGCCATTTTATTGAAGTTGTCTGTGTTGTGGTTTATCAATACCAACTGAACAACACACAAAAGATTACACCTCTGCAGCACCTGAAGTCCAGCCAACAGGAGACACACTCAGAGTTTCAACTAGGACAAGTGCCTTTGGAGCTTGGCTTCCACAGTGTACTAGCCACTGATAAGTGCTAGCCTGCTTTCTTGCACTGGTCACAGCACAGTGTCACACCATCTGGTAAGCATAATACTTACTTATATCTATACCTACATATCCAGACGGTATCACGCTATTGTGGCGCCCTCTTTCTACTTTCTATTTTAACAGTTGTTCCACACTCTCTGGGATCAAGAGGAGCAGCCCTACCCACGTAACAGGAGGATACCTTTATTCCTTCAATTTACTACCAGTCTATGGACATTAAACAGGACTAATACGGTAGACTTGATCTACTATATTTTAAGTGTACTACCTGGTTTTATATTGATTATTGCTTTTTTATATTTTAAATATCAGCGCTCTTTTATATCCCTTTATTGGGATATGTTCACAATATAAATAATAATTACATTGTATCTATTTTAGGATTTATATTTATTTTACAGGCATCTTTGTATTTATTTTAACTAGGTACAATAGCTATTAAATAGTTATTAACTATTTAATAGCTACCTAGTTAAAATAATTAAAAAATTACCTGTAAAATAAATCCTAACCTAAGTTACAATTAAACCTAACACTATACTATCATTAAATTAATTAAATGAATTAACTACAATTACCTACAATTACATTTAATTAAATAAACTAATCTATAATACAAAAAAAACAAACACTAAATTACAGAAAATAAAAAAATATTACAAGAAGTTTAAATGAATTACACCTAATCAAATAAAATAATAAAGCCCCCCAAAATAAAAAAATGCCTTACCCTATTTTAAATTACAAAGTAATCAGCTCTTTTACCAGCCCTTAAAAGGGCTTTTTGCGGGGCATTGCCCTAAAGTAATCAGCTCTTTTACCTGTAAAAAAAAATACAACCCCCCCAACATTAAAACCCACATACCCCTACTCTAACCCACCCAATCCCCCCTTAGAAAAACTAACACTAACCCCCTGAAGATCTCCCTACCTTGAACCGTCTTCACGCAGCCGAGCCAAATTCTTCATCCAATCCGGGCGATGTGGTCCTCCATTCAGGCGAAGTCTTGATCCAAGCGGCAAAGAAGAGGTCCTCCATCCGGGCGATGTCTTTCTCCAAGCGGCATCTTCTATCTTTTTTCTTCCGGCTCCATCTTCAGACCACCGACGCGGAACATCCACCTTCCCCGACGGACTAACGACGAATGACGGTTCCTTTAAGGGACGTCATCCAAGATGGCGTCCCTCAAATTCTGATTGGCTGATAGGATTCTATCAGCCAATCGGAATTAAGGTAGGAAAAATCTGATTGGCTGATTCAATCAGCCAATCAGATTGAAGTTCAATCCGATTGGCTGATCCAATCAGCCAATCGGATTGAGCTTGCATTCTATTGGCTGATTGGAGGGTTTGCGATGTGGGGGGGCCTCGGTTTAGGGGTTCATAGGTAGTTTATGGGTGTTAGTGTACTTTGTAGCACTGTAGTTAAGAGCTTTATGTTCCGGCATTAGCCCATAAAGCTCTTAACTACTGACTTTTTTTGGCGGTAGGAGTCTTGTCGGTAGAGGCTCTACCGCTCACTTCTTCCAAGACTCCAAATACCAGCGTTATGCAAATCCCATTGAAAAGATAGGATACGCAATTGACGTGAGGGGATCTGCGGTAGCCTGGAGTCGCGGAAAGAAAGTGAGCGATAGACCCTTTCCTGGCTGACTCTAAATACCAGCGGGCGGTAAAAAGCAGCGTTAGGACCCCTTAACGCTGCTTTTGACGGCTAACGCCAAACTCTAAATCTAGCCGTAAGTGTTTCATCTATATTATCTGAGGTAATTTTTCACATTGTATTCTACTACATTTTTTTTTACCTAGGTCCGGGTGACGTCATCTCTTCAGGCCCTAGGATACCCATATTTGCCCCCTATACTCAAGTTTTTAGTCCAGGGTCAAAGTGAAATATTGGTAACCCTGTAACTTAATTAAAATTTAAGATTGAACTTCCCCTTTTCCCTCTCCGGCCCTAAGTTCCATTAAACAACCAACTCTCTCCCCCGGTATTAGAACAATTGCTTTCTAGCCACTTACTTAATTACCATGACCTAGGGGTCCTGAGAGTGAGCCACCTACCCCTGCTCCACAGTAACAATATGTAAAAGTAGGGCAATCTTACTCAGTGTCCTTGCTCTCTAAAGGGTAACCTTGCAAGTGCACATAAATAACTTTCATACCCTCAGGAAACTGGTCTTAGAATCTCTAAAGATGCCTCATACCTCTAGGAGACAGGTGAAGACCCTAACGGCCACCAAAAAAGACAGTTTAGGATCATTTCACTCAATCTGGAAAGGAATCTACCATGGATCCAAATGCAGAGCTTAGTGACCCTGAATCACTAGATGAAGAATCTCAGTCAAGCTTATGCTCAGCAGTTCCTTCACATCGTTTCATCACGAAATCCACTTTACAGAAGATGCTAGCTAACCAGACGTGCTCTATCACTCATAAGATCCAATGCAATTCCGCAGAAAAAGGATATCTCTGAGATAGGAGAGAGAGTGGATGCCCTTCAACGTAAACAAGATGATATGGCGGTCGATCACTCCAGCTTACTCTCCTACACAGAAAACCAAGAAGAACAGCTAACACAACTGGAGTTTAAATGGCTGATATCAAGGACAGATCCAGAAGGAACAATATATGTTTCAGAGGTGTTCCCGGAGAGTGTTGGGACAACTGACTTGCAAGCTTTCTTAAGAAAACTCTACACAGAATTAATACGTACCCCAGAGGGCCTTGTTAATACTATGGAAAGAGCTCATAGAGCCTTGAGGTCCAGATCGGTACCGATGGATAAACCTAGAGACGTGATAGTCTGTTTTCATAGTTACATTTACAAAGACAGGTTGATGCAGGCAGCGTTCAAGAAACCTCTCCTCTCTGAGAAATTTAGAGACATTCAACTTTTACCAGATCTCTCTGTGCACACATTGCAATACCGCAAAACCTACCAACTGGTCACCTCTGCTCTCAGAAAAGCAAATATCAAATATCGATGGGGCCATCCAATAAACCTGGTTGTTACAAGAGACAACCAACCCCATGTGATATCCTCTCTCCACCAGGGACTAGCTCTCCTCACATCTTGGGTTCTTCATTCGGACCTGTCTCCTCCACAACCAACCATAAACCCGAAACTGAGAGCCTCTGCAACTGAGTGGACCAGCAAGGAGCAAAGAGCAAAAAAAGGCCAAAAACCATTCCACCTCAAGGCCTAACTTGAACTCCACCTCTCCTGATCCTTTCCCATGTGGAGATGTCACACTCTAGAGTATTGAACTTATTTACAATGGAGAATGTCTAAAGTTAATGAAAGTTTTCATGTGTATATGCACTTTACAAGACTTTTCTTGTATATGTTTGTTTTGATTGCACCATTTATTCTTGTTCCTTTTATTTTCTCAGTTATACAATAGGAAATGTTATGTCTGCGGAGCAGGGTTAGCACGGTTAACCTCTGTTTCTCACTGCTGTTCTCCCCCCCCCCCCAATAGAAGCCCACACTAGGGTTCCACCGCAGTGGACTATTTCCACCAACTCCCACATCCTTTCCCTATAAACCTTCATCCTTGCCTTACCTAAATTCACCTCCCATATAATTCTCCCTTTCTGATCCCCACTTCCCACTACTGGCTATTGACAATTGATAGGGAAGCACAACTCCCAAAGTAAATGCCTATTCTCAAACTCCTGATGCATAATGCTAGAGGTCTAAATTCCCCACACAAACGTAGCTTACTAGTGAGGTCTCTTAAATTCCACAATCCCAATGTCGTCTTCCTACAGGAGACACATTGGACATCTGATAACCCCCACTATACAATATCTAAAGACTACACTGTGTTAGAGTATGCTCCATTCTCCAAATAATCTAGGGGCACCGCAATACTAATCCATAAGAGAATCATCTTTGAGCAAATTCAGGTCATTAAAGAACCCCAGGCCAGATTCCTAATTCTAGTCTGTAAATTGGATCATGTTAACTACACACTGGTGTCTATTTACCTCCCCAATTCCCACCAACCTAAGTATTTAAAGCAAAAGCTACTCGCAGTAGACTGAGTTAAAATTGGCAGAGTCATACTGTTACGGTACCAACAGTGTACCAAGGGTTAATACCAGATGAACAATGTCCTGCATAGGGAATCAGCAATTCACAACCCAGCCAGTTTCCCTGCAAACATGAGACCAAGCTCCACATTTCAGGTTTAAAAAAGAATAACTACTTTATTTGAAGGCAGCACACAGATTTATACACCCTGGCTTCAGGTTACAGAGGGCATTGGTTTAACAGTAAAGCAAACATATGAACAATGCATCAAACCTCTAACAATTGTCTATTCACAGGTAAAACAGATTAACATATTAAGTTAATTAACTAGGGAAGAACGTTTACTCAGACAATCTGATGTTGGGCAGTCTAGTTAACATAATCACACAAGGACACAATCAGTTTACCCAGACAGACTCCTGAGACACAATCAGATCTGAAACATACATAGAATACATCTTATTACTGAATATAGGAACAGTTCTTATTAGCTATAAAGTCTTTTATGCCCACTTGGCTTATAGAGTCACAATTGCTCCCACAAGGGGCACTCACACCCTGTACCCATCCTGTATTTATGGATACAGGGTGACATAGACATAAGACAGAGTTATGAAAGTACATGGGGTGTCCAGCATATAAAATTCCATATTTTCATGCAGTCTCTGGGTATCCTTAAGCCCATGTACCTCCAGCCCAAAGAATGTTCCATAACAGGCCCTCCAATGTACAGTGGCGAGATTGGTTTCGTCACATCTCTCCCCTTTTCCAAACAGACTAACAGGGTATCTGACCTCCTGCCGGTCAGTGCCCTGGTTAGTCCAGCAACCCACCCATAAAACACAATTAGTAGTACAGCCCACCCACAATAAATGGTTACTACACCTGAGTACGGGGAAAACTTGTCCATGTCCAGGTGCCTCACCACAGCTGTGTGGGGGACTGGTACGCTGAATTGGTGGGTTGCGAGGTGGGCAGAGACCAGCTGTACTCTGCCCGGGTGCCAGCACTACCATGGAAGTAGCCTGGTGGGAGCCTGGTTGCTGGAGGGGGAGACCGACTGTCTCCCCTTTGGATACATAGCTGTGCTGCTGGAGGGGGAGACCAATCGTCTCCCCTTTGGCTAAACAGCCGTGTTGCTGGGGGACAGGACCATCAAACTCCTCTCCCTCTGGTTTGTCATGCTCGGCTGTCCAGGGTATGTACTGTGCCATATACCACCAGAGCGCCTGGTAGGCATGTCAGTTTGCTGGGACAATCCATCTGTATTCCCGTTATGAGAGAGAATTCCTGTCCATACAAACAAGGGTTCAAATTCCTCAGTGCCCAGACCAGGGCCAAACAGTCCTTCAAAATCACATCAGCTTCTTTACGAGTTTTCTGTACCTGCTCTTTATAGGTATCCACAATCCCTTCATACTGACATAGGGTGCCCTTGAGTTGCAGCACCTCACTATGAGCCAGCGTCAGCTTCTCCTCCAGTGTCACTAAGTTTTTCTTTAATGTTTCATGTTCCACTCTCAAGCTGGTGTTTTCTGCAGTCTGTCGGTGCAGCTTGTCTAGCAGAGATTCCTGTTCTAAACGTGCTTTTTCCTCTGCGCTCCTCTTCTCCTTCATCAGCGCATTGTAACGGGACCTCCACATATCAATAGCGGATAGAGATTTACTGAGCTCAGCGTCCTGGGGCTTAGCAGCAGGTGGGTCAGTCTCTGCTGCACGGATCTGGGCACGGGTAGTCACAGAGTTAACATCAGCGGGACCCATAGGAGCGTAGGCAGAAACAAGGGGGGCCAAGTCATTTCCAAGAAGAACATCAGCAGGTAAGTCCTTCTTGACCCCCACATTCACAGGTCTAGCGCCCACTCCCCAATCCAAATGTACCCTGGCAACAGGTAGGCTGAACACATCGCCCCCTGCTACCCTCACAGCCACAGTGTCTCCAGTGTACTGTTTCTCAGACACCAAGTTCTTTTGAAGCAAGGTCATGGTAGCACCAGTATCCCGTAGACCACTGACCTTCTTCCCATTCACTTTAACCAGTTGCCGGTTATTCCGGTGGGCAGCTTGCACAAGGTCTGCCTCATGTAGGATGCTCCAGCATTCTTGCGCCTCTACGTAGCGGGCCGCAGGCTGAGGATTACGTGGGATTCCGCCGGCGGGTCTTCTCCAGGACTGCGCTTGGTTCGCTGCGTTTAGGGGACACTCTGGTCTTTTGTGCCCTAGTTGCTTACATCTAAAGCACCGAATAGGTTGTGAGTAGCACCGCAGGGCTCTCTGAGGGTAGTTTGTGGCCGGAGGCCGTGTGGTATAGTGGTGCGCCGGGGTTTGGTAACTGGCAGCTGCTGGGGTGACTGGGGGTCTGTGCTCCACTCTAGCAGGGGGCTTAGTGGTAGCAGTGTCCAGTTTGCGGGCATCCGTATACTCATCTGCCAAGCGAGCCGCTTCCTGCAGGGTGGAGGGTTTACGGTCCCGAACCCACTCTCGAACTCCTGCGGGTAATTTGTCGAAGCAATGTTCCAACAGGAATAGCTGCAGCACCTCTTCCCCAGATATGGCTTGGCACCCCGCTATCCAGTGAGCTGCTGTGCGGTGCACCTTACATGCCCACTCAAGGTAGGAATCTCCAGCTAATTTAACAGTGTCTCTGAACCGCCTCCTGTATGCCTCCGGTGTAACCGCATACCTGGAGAGCAGAGCCTCTTTTACAGTATTATAATCCCTGACTTCCTCATCTGGAATGGCCCGAAAAGCCTCTCTGGCCCGGCCGGATAATTTTCCAGATAATATCGTGACCCAGTCCTCTGCGGGTACCTTGTGTAGTGCACATTGCCTCTCAAAATCCGCAAGGTACCCATCAATCTCTCCTTCTGTTTCCAGGAAGTTTTTAAAAGCTGCAAAATGTACTTTTCTCTTTTCCATCTTAGTCAGTATTGTAATAATCCCCCTCTTCCTGAGGTTACTGGCTTGTGTAGTTGCTCTTCTGGGCGATAAGGTTCATTCCGTCGCTGCCACCAATGTTACGGTACCAACAGTGTACCAAGGGTTAATACCAGATGAACAATGTCCTGCATAGGGAATCAGCAATTCACAACCCAGCCAGTTTCCCTGCAAACATGAGACCAAGCTCCACATTTCAGGTTTAAAAAAGAATAACTACTTTATTTGAAGGCAGCACACAGATTTATACACCCTGGCTTCAGGTTACAGAGGGCATTGGTTTAACAGTAAAGCAAACATATGAACAATGCATCAAACCTCTAACAATTGTCTATTCACAGGTAAAACAGATTAACATATTAAGTTAATTAACTAGGGAAGAACGTTTACTCAGACAATCTGATGTTGGGCAGTCTAGTTAACATAATCACACAAGGACACAATCAGTTTACCCAGACAGACTCCTGAGACACAATCAGATCTGAAACATACATAGAATACATCTTATTACTGAATATAGGAACAGTTCTTATTAGCTATAAAGTCTTTTATGCCCACTTGGCTTATAGAGTCACAATTGCTCCCACAAGGGGCACTCACACCCTGTACCCATCCTGTATTTATGGATACAGGGTGACATAGACATAAGACAGAGTTATGAAAGTACATGGGGTGTCCAGCATATAAAATTCCATATTTTCATGCAGTCTCTGGGTATCCTTAAGCCCATGTACCTCCAGCCCAAAGAATGTTCCATAACAGGCCCTCCAATGTACAGTGGCGAGATTGGTTTCGTCACACATACTAGCAGGGGATTTTAATATGATATGGGATCCTAACATTGACAGAAAAACCAGTAAAGGTAATCATCAGACTCCCCATACAGCACAACTCGCGAACAAGTTTTGACACATCATAACCCAATCTAACTATTATGACATGTGGAGATCCTTACATCCTACAGACAGGGACTATACACATTTCTCTCATCCACATAAAACATATACTAGGCTGGATCATATTTTCTGCTTTGTGCAAACTCTAGACTCAGTCAAAAGTGCTAAAATATCTTTGTCATAGCAGACCTGCATTGTACAGAAAACTCTGGTATAAAATCCTCCTGGCGCCTCCCTCACCATATGCTCTCGGATGTTCCTTTCAGAGAGGAACTTAGAAAGGATATTATGTTTTACTCCCAGACGACTGATAACAAGCTGGTACATGACGACACACTTTGTGGAGCCGCTAAGGCCACGCTCAGAGGTCTCATTATTAGGAGGCAAGCCTATTTGAAAAAACAATCCGGTCTATCCCTAGCCCATTCCCATATTGAGTTACGACGCCTAGAACTCGCTAACCGTTCTGCACCCTCAACCTCTATCAAGGACCAAATCACTAATCTTAGAAACCACATTTGTCAACTTGAATTAAAAAGCACCTAATCTAGCCTTCTAAAACTGAAACAACTCTTTTACCACAAGAGTAACAAAGCTGATACCCTCTTAGCCAATAAATTAAGACACAGGACAAGTACTGCCCGAATACACCAAATACACTCTGAGAATCAGACTTTTCAACTACCTTCACAGATAGGCACATGTTTTGCAAAATTTTATTCAGAATTATATAATATAGAAAAGACTATAGGACATACAGTACATCAGCCACCTCCTCAGATATTCAAGCGTTCCTAGATAACCTGAAATTGCCAACTCTTCTAGAAGAACACCGCAAATCCCTTACAGTCCCTTTTACACTTATAGAAATCAAAGGTGTCATTGAAAATATGAAAGCCTTTAAAACCCCAGGCCCTGATGGGTATCCTGCATTTTTTTTACAAAACATACATTGATGAACTCTCACCTATGCTTCTTAGGTTCTTTAACCTAGTTATGGAGGAAGGCAAGTTCACCAAAGAATTCTTGGAAGCTATGATTGTAACCATTCCGAAGCCCCTAAAGACCCGTCCCTTTGCTCTAGTTATAAGCCAATCTCTCTTATAAACTTATAAACTTAGATGTTAAAATCTATGCTAAATTACTAGCTAATAGCATATGTCTATTACTCCCCCATCTTATTGACTTAGATCAAGTGGGGTTTGTACCCAATCACGAAGGCCCTGACAACACCAGGCGGCTACTTAATATCCTTACCGAAGCTACTAGACTTAATAGACCTTTCTCTGTCATCTCGCTGGATGCTGAGAAAGCGTTCGATCAAGTCTGCTGGAGTTACTTATGGGAAGTTCTTAAAACCTTTGGATTCCCAGAGAAAACCCTCATAGCCGTTCAAGCGTTATACTCTACTCCCACAGCGACAGTCAAAGGTTTAGGGTATCACTCGCCCACTTTCTCAATCTCCAATGGAACCAGACAGGGCTGCCCCCTCTCGCCTCTGTTGTTGCTTCGGCAATTGAACCCCTAGCAGAAAAAAATAGATTGGACAAACAGATAGACGGAATTACTCTACATGGTGCAAATCATAAAATAGCTAGTCAGACCCAATGTCCTTATTTCCCAAACTTAAGGACATTCTTGAATCCTTCAGGAATATGTCCTTTTATAAATTGAATTTATCTAAAACTAAAATTTTTACATGGGGTATCCCCCAAAACGTAGTTCAACACCTCAAATCCCAACATAAGGTAAACTGGGTTAATAACTTCGTCACGCACCCAGGGGTTAAGATCTCACATAACATACCGCAGATAATCAAGGACAACTATCCCCTCCTGTTGTCTGATTTACGTACCCTAAAGGAGCGATGGGACTACACGCATATTTCCTGGATAGGGAGACTAACAGCCCTCAAAATGTCCTTTTTACCTAAAATAACATACCTTTTCAGGTGCCTTCCAGTTAGAATCCCCAGACATTTGCTTCACTAAATCCAAAGTGAATTTACCATATACATCTGGAAACATAAACCTCTTAGAGTCGCTCACAAAATTTTACAGAGCCCTCTCCACCGAGGAGGGATAGCCTCCCCCTCTATTTTCCGTTATTATGAAGGGGCAATGTTGACACATATCTCACAATGGGGGGGGGCGGGCAACAAAATCCCCTAGCAAATGGAAAGTCATAGAACAGGCCTCTTTACCGCACAACACCCACTTGTCAGACTTAATTTGGATCCCCCCCCACTCCCGTCGAACCTTAAATATTACTAAACCCATAATTTGTGAATGCCTCGCAATCTGGGATAAAACCAGACATTACCCTCACATAGCCCCACACCCCTCCCCAATTACCTCTCTCACTGGCCTACTAATATGTCTCCCTGAGTCTCACCCCCAAAAGTGGGCACAACTGGGAGTAAAGTTGGTATCAGACCTCTGGACCTCCCCTACACAATTTATTATTATTATTATTATCAGGTATTTGTAGAGTGCCAACAGATTCCGCAGCGCTGTAAACATAGTCGTGTACAGGATAGCTTTTGTAGGGGTCAATTGGGTAGAGGGCCCTGCCGAGAGTTTCACTGTTGTAGTTGGCTCTTATGAAGCGATCTGTAAACAGCTGGGCCCATAGGCTTACAATCTAAGGGGTTCAAGGGGAAAGCAATGGCGTTAGGAAAGGTTAGTGTTGGTTGTATGCATCCCTGAATAGTAGAGTTTTTAGGGAGTGCTTGAAGCTGTTAAAACTAGGGGAGAGTCTTATGGAGCGAGGCAGGGAATTCCACAAGATGGGGGCCAGTCTGGAGAAGTCCTGTAAATGTGAATGTGAGGAAGTAACAAGAGAGGAGGAGAGGAGGAGATCCTGAGCTGATCGAAAGGGACGGGAGGGAGAGTATCTAGAGACAAGTTCTGAGATGTAGGGGGGAGCAGTGCAGGTGAGAGCTTTATATGTCAGGGTGAGGATTTTATGTTTAATCCTAGAGGCAAGAGGAAGCCAGTGAAGGGATTGGCAGAGAGGTGCAGCAGATGAAGAGCGACGAGTAAGGAAGATGAGCCTGGCAGAGGCATTCATAATGGATTATAAAGGAGCTATGTGGCAGCTAGGTAGACCAGAGAGGACGGAATTGCAGTAGTCAAGGCGGGAAAGGATGAGAGAGTGGATTAAAATCTTGGTTGTATCTTGTGTAAGGAAATGTCTAATTTTAGCAATGTTTTTAAGGTGGAAGCGGCAGGCTTTAGCCAAGGACTGGATGTGAGGAGTGAAGGAAAGATCTGAGTCAAGTGTGACCCCAAGACATCGGGCGAGCGGTGTAGGGGTAATGATGGAATTATCAACAGTTATAGAAATTTTGGGGGGTGGAGACATTGGAAGAAGGCGGGAAAAATAAGGAGTTCAGTTTTGGAGAGATTTAGCTTACGGTAGTGAGAGGACATCCAAGATGAGATGTGAGAAAGACAGTTAGTGACATGGGCTAGTAAGGAAGGAGGTAGGTCTGGTGCAGAGAGGTAGATTTGGGTGTCATCGGCATACAAATGTTATTGAAACCCATGGGACTTTATTAAGGAACCTAGTGATGACGTGTAGATTGAGAAGAGAAGGGGACCAAGGACAGAGCCTTGAGGTACCCCAACAGAAAGTGGTAACGGGGCAGAGGATGCTCCGGAGAAGGCTACACTAAATGTACGGTTAGAAGAGAACCACGAGAGAGCTGTGTCACAGATGCCGAATGATTGGAGGGTTTGGAGCAGAAGAGGGTGATCAACAGTGTCAAAGGTTGCAGACAGGTCAAGGAGGATAAGCAGAGAGAAGTGGCCTTTGGATTTTGCTGTAAGTAGGTCATTGGTAACCTTGACAATTGCTGTCTCTGTAGAGTGATGGGAACAAAATCCAGATTGCAGTGGGTCAAGAAGAGAGTTTAGTGTAAGGAAATGGGATAGACGTGTGTAAACTAGCTTTTCAAGGAGCTTTGAGGCAAGAGGGAGTAGGGAAATAGGGCGGTAATTGGAAGGGGAGGTTGGATCAAGGGAAGGTTTTTTTAGGATAGGTGTGACCAGTGCATGTTTTAGAGATGAGGGAAATATACCAGTGCTGAGGGAGAGGTTGAAAATGTGTGTGAGTATTGGGGTGAGGGTAGAAGAGAGGGAGGGGAGTAGCTGTGAGGTGATGGGGTCGAGGGGACAGGTAGTGAGGTGGGAGGACAGTATAAGGGCAGAAACTTCATCCTCATTAACAGGGGCAAAAGAGATGCATTTTTGGATATTTGGGTTTTGGGTGATTGTGAGCTTTTGAGGGGGTGGGAGATTGGAAGTATGTTGAGAGCTGATTTCACTTCTGATGGAGTCAATTTTGTTGTTGAAGTAGCTTGCAAAATATTGAGCTGAGAGAGAGGTTGTGTTAGGAGGTGGGGGTGTTCGGAGAAGAGTGTTGAACGTGTTGAACAGACGTTTAGGGTTAGAGGAAAGAATAGAGAAAAGATTAGAAAAGTATTGTTGCTTATAAAGATTAAGGGCAGAATAGTAGGAGTTCAGGATGAACTTGTAGTGAAGAAAGTCAGCTGAACTCCGAGATTTCCTCCAATGTCACTCAGCAGTACGGGAGCATCTGCGTAGGTATCGTGTCAGAGGAGTATGCCAGGGCTGAGGATGAGAGTGTGGTTTCTGAGCTAAGGTTGGAGGGGCCAGAGTGTCAATGACCGATGTAAGGGTGGAATTATACTGGCAGATAGATTTGTCAGGGCAGGAAAAGGAGGTGATGGATGAGAGGAGAGGTTTGAGAGAGCTAGCGAGCTGATGCAGATCTAGTGACTTAGTGCTTCTGTGAAGTTTGGTGTGAGGGGAAGAGGGAGGGGGAGTTGTAGGTAGGGAAGTGATGTTGCAAGTTAGGAGATGATGGTCAGAGAGAGGAAAAGGGGAGTTTGTTAAATTTGAAAGAGTGCATCGATAGGTAAAAATCAGATCAAGGAAATGACCATCTTTGTGAGTGGGAGAGTCAGTCCATTGTGACAGGCCAAAAGAGGAAGTCAGTTGAAGAAGTTTTATTGCAGAGGAGGCATTGGGATTGTCAAGAGGGATGTTAAAGTAACCAAGAATGAGGGCAGGGGTGTCTGAGGAAAGGAAATAAGGAAGCCAGGCAGCAAAGTGATCTAAAAATTGAGTTGGGGAGCCAGGGGGGCGGTATATGACTGCAACACGTATAGAGAGGGGAGAGAATAACCGAATCATGTGTGCTTCAAATGAAGAAAATGTGAGTGAAGAGAAGGGCTGTATTTGTTGGAAGGTGCAACGAGAGGAAAGTAAAATACCGACACCACCTCCTTGTCTATTGCCAACCACGTTTCTGTACACTAGAAGAAATAAAAGACGACACTACAATACCTTAATATATGAAATTTGAACACATTAGATTGAATTTTTTTTTGACCAGTTGGGGTTTCAAACCTGAATTGTCCTGTCCTCGCACACTATGGGAAACCATATGGCAATAGGGCAACAGATAACGCAAACCTCTATCTCTACACTACTCTCTCATAGGTAACAGAGACTGCGAACATAAGCTACCTCACCTCCATAAATGGGAGCTATATCTAAACACTACTATCCACCTACAAACCTGGCAATCTATTCTAACCCTTACTAAAAAAGCACTACATTGTGTCACTTTATTTGAAACCTACTACAAGCTACTGACACACTGGTACTACATTCCCACAAGACTAGCCAAAATGTATGGTTCTACCTCGCCCATGTGTTGGCGTGATTGCGAATGTATAGGAGGCACAATGCACATTTGGTGGGAATGCCCCAAACTTACACCTCTATGGAACACCTGTTTTCATGTGTTACTCGGATTGGGTATAACCCCCCTAAGACCCCTGCCAGTGCCCTCCTTCATATAGGGGCCCACACCCTCCCTAAGCATCAAGCTTATTTATGAATCTATCTCCTTACTGCGATCAAGCAGGGCTGGCTCAACCATGGGACCAAGTGGGTCCCATGGACCCAGACGGCACTAGACAGAAAGTTACTGTGAGTGAGACCCAGGCTGCTCCTGGCCTCTGTCACCTGAATTCAGCAGTGTACTGACTTGTTTTTTACTTTGTGCCGATGCTGGAAGCGTGTGGTGCTCGTAAAATGTGCCATCTGGGGTGGAACTACTGCAGCGGCACTGGGGTGAATAAAGAAGCACAGCAGCAGATGAGAGAGGGCGCAAACAAGGAGTCATGGAAGTTGTAGTCATGGCTTCCACTTGCACTCAGTGAAAGGGAGCAATTGTACTACAACTCCCATAGTGCTCTGTGAGCGACTGGTCTAGATAATAACAAGTTGTGTGAGTATGCAGCGTGAAATGCAGACTATGGCCCCTAGTTATCAAGCCGTCAACCTCAAATATGCTGGAATTCCGCAGCGTATTTGTGGCGAGGCTGATTCGCCTTAGTTATCAAGCCCTAGATACCGGCAAAAGTAGAATTTAGTGACGTAAGCTTCGATCTGCCGGACTCAGTCCGACACAGATTGATTATTACGTCACTCCAGATGTTCCGCACACAAGTTCGGCACAATCTGACTACTTTTGCTAGTTATCAAAAAACTAGCAGGTACGCTCAGCACTTTTCTGGCCCAGCGTACCTGGTTTTCAAACCGCCGCCCTGGAGGTGGTGGATCCCATAGAAATCAATGGGAGTCTGACCATAGCGAAAGTTCATGTTTGCTGCTGCCTGACATCCCATTGATTTCTATGGGAGCTGTCTGCACCTAACACCCTAACATGTACCCAGAGTCTAAACACCCCTAATCTGTCCCCCCCTACACCGCCGCAGTTAAATACATTTATTACCCCCTAAACCGCCGCTCCCAGACCCCACCGCAACCTATATTAAACTTATTAACCCCAATCTGCCTCCCCTACACCGTCACCACCTATAATAAATGTATTAACCCCTATCCTACCCCCCTACACTGCCGCCACTGTAATAAAATTATTAACCCCTAAACCTAAGTCTAACACTAACCCTAACACCCCCTAACTTAAATATTAATTAAATAAATCTAAATAATATTTCTCTTATTAACTAAATTAATCCTATTTAAAACTAAATACTTACCTTTAAAATAAACCCTAATATAGCTACAATATAAATAATAATTATATTGTAGCTATCTTAGGATTTATTTTTATTTTACAGGCATCTTTCAATTTATTTTAACTAGGTACAATAGCTATTAAATAGTTATTAACTATTTAATAGCTACCTAGCTAAAATAAAGAGAAATTTACCTGTAAAATAAAAACTAACCTAAGTTACAATTACACCTAACACTACACTATACTTTAATAAATTATTCCTATTTAAAACTAAATACTTACCTGTAAAATAAACCCTAAGATAGCTACAATATAATTAATAATTACATTGTAGCTATCTTAGGATTTATATTTATTTTACAGGTAACTTTGTATTTATTTTAGCTAGTTAGAATAGTTATTAAATAGTTATTAACTATTTAATAACTACCTAGCTAAAAGAAATACAAAATTACCTGTAAAATAAATCCTAACCTAAGTTACAATTAAACCTAACACTACACTATCATTAAATTAATTAAATAAATTACCTACAAATAACTACAATTAAATACAATTAAATAAACTAACTAAAGTACAAAAAAATAAAAAAGCTAAGTTACAGAAAAAAAAAGTTACAAACATTTAAAAAATATTACAACAATTTTAAGATACTTACACCTAATCTAAGCCCCCTAATAAAATAACAAAGCCCCAAAATAAAAAAAATGCCCTACCCTATTCTAAATTAAAAAGTTACCAGCTCTTTTACCTTACCAGCCCTTAGAAGGGCCTTTTGCGGGGCATGCCCCAAAGAATTCTGCTCTTTTGGATGTAAGATAAAAATACAACCGCCCCCAACATTAAAATCCACCACCCACATACCCCTAATCTAACCCAAACCCCCCTTAAATAAACCTAACACTACCCCCCTGAAGATCATTCTACCTTGAGTCGTCTTCAGCCAGCCAACCACCGATGGAACCGAAGAGGAGATCCGGAGCGGCAGAAGTCATCATCCTGGCAGCGCTGAAGAAGTCTTCCATCCAGGCGATGTTATCTTCCAAGCGGCGTCTTCAATCTTCTTTCTTCCGGATCTATCGTCATCCCGATGACTGAATGAAGGTTCCTTTAAGGGATGTCATCCAAGATGGCGTCCCTTCAATTCCAATTGGCTGATAGGATTCTATCAGCCAATCGGAATTAAGGTAGGAAAAATCTGATTGGCTGATTGAATCAGCCAATCAGATTGAAGTTCAATCCGATTGGCTGATCCAATCAGCCAATCAAATTGAGCTTGCATTCTATTGGCTGATCGGAACAACAACTTTATTGAGTTGCGGGGGGCTCTGGGGCACCGATATAGGGGGTAAAACAGTGTAGTTAGTGTGGGTGCTTAGTGACAGGGGTATCAATAAAGCTGTCAAAAAGCCAAAGAGCAGCGAGATCGGATGAGTGATAACTCTCACAGTCTGCTGCTCATCGCCCCGTACTTGGTGCGTGGCTTTTTGACAGCTTTATTGATAACTTTGGCGAAATTTTGAAGGTCCGCATCGGCGATGGTAGGCGATCTTAGGTGGGCGTATTGAACCGGCGAAGGCAGGTAAAGTAGATGGCTTGATAACTACCCCCCATAGGACAAGATTCCCACGCAGTACTGAAAATAACATGCAGTGCTGGGTATGCGGACATCACCAAAGCGAGTTTCCCAAAACAGTTCATTCCCTAGGTTTAATTATAAGGCTGGGGTCACAGAAAAAAGAAATGTGCTCTCTAATTCTGCTAATTTTCCTACAGGTAGTCCTCTCTTTTCCTAGATGCACCGGATGCCTCAGTTTTAGGGTTTTTAAGTCACTTATGTTAGCCTGTTATAACACTGAATAGCTAAATTTACTAAAATGCAATGCAGACATTTTCATTTTTTACAGCAGCGTATTCTCATACAGTTCCTCTTTCTGCACACACTTGAAAAACCTTATAGAGCTGTGAGAGCGTGCTGCTGTAAAAAGATATATAGTGTGTATGGGTAAAGTATTAAGTGTCTATTACACTAGAATGAGCAGCAGATTTTTTTTTTTCAATTGTCTGTTTTGTAGCGTGTACCGGCTGTACCGTGAAGTTCAGCAGCTCAAACAGTTAAAAAGGGCAAGAGTTGGGTAAAGGGAGAACAAAAAATAAAATTTAAAGTGATCGAAAATCACAAACCTAACACCCACGCATCTGGTACTGGCGAGAGAGCGCAACAGTGTGAGAGCGAACTGCTGTAATAAACATGTCTGGGTGGTTTATGATTTGTGATCACTTTAACTTTGAGTGTGACGGGTTTTCTTATGTCTTTCTTGACTGACAACAGCACACAATTTGTAGGCTACTTGCATATTTGCTGCTACTTTGAAAATCAACTTTAGCTTAGCCCTTAGCATACCACTGCTAAAGCACTTACTAGTAAAAAAAGAAGAAGCTAATATACATACTATTAGGTGTCTGGTTTGGCAATTTGTTTCTCCTTTTAACCACATGATTCCCAGACAGTTGCAACACACTGCATAGCCATCCAATCTATATTGTGAATGTAATCCTCAGAAGGATTTAGAGACATGTTCTTACCATGCACATTAGACTCTTTACAGAGTAGCAAATACTCAAATATGCTATGCTTTAGGGGAAAATGTATTTTTAAAAATCCTTTATGATTTCCCAGTGTATCATTTATATATTGAGACATATATGTTTGCTGTAAACCATATTTTCAATGCATATCCCAAAGCTAGTGATATGCTTTAATGTAAACGCAGAATGTGTTGGTGGGGGGGCACTAAAAAATATTCTTGCACCAGGGCTCTCTGAGCATTTGATCCGCCACTGCGTGGGGGGGGGGGGGGGGGGGCGTCATTTCATTCTTGGACCCAGGCAGCACAATGTCTTGAGCCGGCCCTGCGATCAAGGCAGCAATTGCCAAATCCTGGAAAAACATCTCTCCTCCAAGTTGGCCCATGATTCTAAATTCAATGGCATATATTTACACAATGGAGAAAAGCATATTCTATAAGTTAAAAAAATCAGACCTCTTTGAGCTTATCTGGGCAGACTGGGGGGCAAGATATGATACCACTTGGGCACCTAATCCCTTAGTCAACACCTAAAACTTAATCACTGAACGATATTGGCATTCCTTACCTTGACCCTTTTCTTCTCCCCGTTCCTCACTCCATTCCTCCCTCTCTTACCTCATTCATCCATCCCCATTTTTTAAAATTTTAGATAATATTAGCTTTATGTATGACATATATCTGATGCCTACTTACTATTTGTTCTCTTCTCATGTGTTTGAATTTGGGCGCACTGTATTACCAGTCAGAACGATTGAAGATGAGGACTTTGTTAACATAATGGAGACTGTAGATAGGAGACTGAGGCCTCTATTTATCAACCTGTCAACTTACCTGCATTCGCCGGCACCAATACGCTCGCCTAAGATCGCCTAACATCGCTGCCGCGGACCTGAATATGTTCTTAAATTTTTTTTTAAAAAGCTGTCAAAAAGCTGCGCTCCAAGTACGGAGAGATAAGCAGCGGACTGTTGTTAACTAACAGTCATCGATCTCGCTGCTCTTCGGCTTTTTTACAGCTTTCTTGGTACCCTGTCACTAAGCACCCACACTATACTATACTGTTTTACCCCCTAAACCGCCGCTCCCGGAACCCACTGCAACTCTAATAAATATATTAACCCCTAAACCGCCGCTCCCAGACCCTGCCGCAACTCTAATAAATATATTAACCCCTAAACCGCCGCTCCCGGACCCCGCCGCAACTAAATACAATTACTAACCCCTAAACCGCCGTTCCCAGAGCCCACTGCCACCTACATTATACTTATTAACCCCTAATCTGCTGCCCCCTACTCCACCGCCACCTACCTATATTTATTAACCCCTAATCTGCCCCCCCTACACCGCCGCCACCTATCTATATTTATTAACCCCTAATCTGCCGCCACCAACGTCGCCGCCACTATATTAAATGTATTAACCGCTAAACCTAAGTCTAACCCTAACACCCCCTAACTTAATCTAAATAAATATTCCTAGCATTAAATAAATTATTCCTATTTAAAACTAAATACTTACCTATAAAATAAACCCTAAGGTAGCTATAATATAACTAATAGTTACATTGTAGCTATCTCATGGTTTATTTTAACTAGGTAGAATAGTTATTAAATAGTTATTAACTATTTAATAACTTCCTAGTTAAAATAAATACAAATATACCTGTAAAATAAAACCTAACCTAAGTTACAATTACACCTAACACTACACTATAATTAAATAAATTAACTAAACTAAATACAATTAAATAGAATTAAGAAAAATGATCTAAAGTACAAAAGAAAAAGACCCCTAAATTACAGAAAATAATAAAATAAGTTTTTTAAAACTAATTAAACCTAATCTAATCCCCCTAATAAAATAAAAAAGCCCCCCAAAATAATTAAAAGCCCTACCCTATACTAAATTACAAAGTAATCAGCTCTTATACCTGTAAAAAAGAAATACAACCCCCAACATTAAAACCCACCACCAACACACCCAACCCTACTCTAAAACCCACCCAATACCCCCTTAAAAAAACTTAACACTAACCCCTTGAAGATCACCCTACCTTGAGACGTCTTCACCCAACCGGGCCGAAGTCCTCAACGAAGCCGGGCAGAAGTGGTCCTCCAGACGGGCAGAAGTCTTCATCCAGGCGGCATCTTCTATCTTCATCCATCTGACGCGGAGCGGCTCCATCTTCAAGACATCCGACGCGGAGCATCCTCTTCCATCGACG
The DNA here is from genome assembly GCF_027579735.1 of Bombina bombina. Taxonomy (NCBI): domain Eukaryota; kingdom Metazoa; phylum Chordata; class Amphibia; order Anura; family Bombinatoridae; genus Bombina; species Bombina bombina. The sequence continues at coordinate 481,333,344 of NC_069504.1, read as the reverse complement.
TCTTCTGGAACAATGACGGGTCCTCTAAGTGACGTCATCCAAGATGGCGTCCCTTCAATTCCAATTGGCTGATAGAATTCTATCAGCCAATCGGAATTAAGGTAGGAAAAATTCTATTGGTTGATGCAATCGCATTCTATTGGCTGATTGGATCAGCCAATGGGATTGAACTTCAATCCTACTGGCTGATTGCATCAGCCAATAGGATTTTTCCTACCTTAATTCCGATTGGCTGATAGAATTCTATCAGCCAATCGGAATTGAAGGGACGCCATCTTGGATGACGTCACTTAAAGGACCCGTCATTCTTCCAGAAGACGTCGATGGAAGAGGATGCTCCGCATCGGATGTCTTGAACATGGAGCCGCTCCGCACCGGATGGATGAAGATAGAAGATGCCGTCTGGATGAAGACTTCTGCCCATCTGGAGGACCTCTTCTGCCTGGCTTTGTATGAAGACTTCTGCCCGTCTGGAGGACCACTTCTGCCCGGCTTCGTTGAGGACTTCGGCCTGGTTGGGTGAAGACGTCTCAAGGTAGGGGGATCTTCAAGGGGTTAGTGTTAGGTTTTATTAAGGGGGGATTGGGTGGGTTTTAGAGTAGGGTTGGGTGTGTGGGTGGTGGGTTTTAATGTTGGGGGGTTGTATTTCTTTTTTTACAGGTAAAAGAGCTGATTACTTTGGGGCAATGCCCCACAAAAGGCCCTTTTAAGGGCTATTTGTAACTTAGTATATTGTAGGGCTTTTTATTATTTTGGTGGGCTTTTTTATTTTATTAGGGGGATTAGATTAGGTGTAATTAGTTTAAAAAACTTGTAATTATTTTATTATTTTCTGTAGTTTAGTTTTTTTATTTTTGTACTTTAGATAATTTTTTTAAATTGTATTTAATTGAATTTAGTTTAGTTAATTTATTTAATTATAGTGTAGTGTTAGGTGTAATTGTAACTTAGGTTAGGTTTTATTTTACAGGTAAATATGTAATTATTTTAATTAGGATGTTATTAAATAGTTAATAACTATTTAATAACTATTCTACCTAGTTAAAATAAATGCAAAGTTGCCTGTAAAATAAAAATAAACCCTAAGCTAGCTACAATGTAACTATTAGTTATATTGTAGCTATCTTAGGGTTTATTTTATAGGTAAGTATTTAGTTTTAAATAGGAATAATTTAGTTAATGCTAGGAATATTTAGGGGGTGTTAGGGTTAGACTTAGGTTTAGGGGTTAATTAATTTAATATAGTGCTGGCGACGTTGGGGGCCGGCATATTAGGAGTTAATAAATATAGGTAGGTGGCGGCAGTGTAGGGGGGGCAGATTAGGGGTTAATAAATGTAGGTAGGTGGCGGCGGTGTAGGGGGGCAGATTAGGGGTTAATACATGTAGTTAAGTGGCGGCGGTGTAGGGGGGCAGATTAGGGGTTAATAAATATAATGTAGGTGGCGGCGGAGTCCGGGAGCGGCGGTTTAGGGGTTAAACAATTTATTTAGTTGCGGCGGGGTCCGGGAGCGGCAGTTTAGAGGGTTAAACAATTTATTTAGTTACGGCTGGATCCGGGAGTGGCGGTTTAGGGGTTAATCAGTTTATTAGAGTTGCTGTGGGCTGCAGGAGCGACGGTTTAGGGGTTAATAAGTATAATGGAGGTGGCGGCGGTGTAGGGGGGGGCAGATTAGGGGTGTTTAGACTCGGGGTACATGTTAGGGTGTTAGGTGTAGACATTTACCATAGGAATCAATGGGATATCTGGCAGCAGCGAACATGAGCTTTCGCTGCTTTCAGACTCCCATTGATTCCTATGGTATCCGCCACCTCCAGGGCGACGGATTGAAAATCAGGTACGCTGGGCCGGAAAAGTGGTGAGCGTACCTGCTAGTTATTTGATAACTAGCAAAAGTAATCAGATGGTGCCAAACTTGCATTCAGAACATCTGGAGTGATGTAAGCATCGATCTGTGTCGGACTGAGTCTGGCGGATCGTATGTTACGTCGCTGAATTCTACTTTTGCCGGTCTGTAGGGTTTGATAACTAAGGCGAATCAAGCTCGCCACAAATACGCTGCGGAATTCCAGCGTATTTGCATTTGACAGCTTGATAAATAGAGGCCTGAGTGTTCCAAAGAAAAATAAAATAAACAATCTGATTGACAAACATTATAAAGATGAAAAAAACAGAAATTCAACAAGAGACTGGTTTCTGCCCGGAGAGTATCTGTTTGCACTGAATTGTGGACAAAAAACGGACTAACAGCTTCATTCCTTGGTATAAGTGTGTGCTACTTTTTTTGTTGACCAAAATAAAGCTGAACACATATTGTTGCCCCTTTGAACAAGTAGCACACCCACACACTGCACAGTCAATCAAATCATGTGTGGTAAAATGCTTGCAAGACTGGGACATACTAAAGAGGAAGATCCTTACAGTGATAATAGACAATGGGAGTAATATGGTGGCAGTATTTAAACACACCACAGCAGCAGAAGAACCACCCAGCTTTAGTGAGGAAGACTCCCCCATAACAGAAAGTGACTCTGAGTGGTCTGAGTCTGAAATTGATGATTTGCTGTGAGACATTTTTATTAGTTTTGTTATCTTTTTCATGACAGTCGATTTTAACATGGAATGGATGTATATGAGACTGATGTTGGCGGCCTGTCTGTCTTTACTCTACTTTTAGTCTGTATCTTTTGTTGTTATTTTTCTATTTCCACTACTTTGAAGTTTGTACTAATGTTGTGTAACAGTATTCCCATCATTTAGATATTGAGGGTTAAAAAAATTGAATGTAAACTTTTCTATACTTTATGCTTATTTGGCTGTGCACTGTCCTCTTCTTGTTAGGCACCAACAGATCGACATGGATCGACATGGACCGGACACTGTGTGTGGTGCATACCTTACAACTTGTGGTCCACATTGGGCAGAAGGAGGCAAGTGTTAAGAGAATCCTTGATAAAGCAAGGTCAGTAGTGAAACTCTTTTGCAAGTCTTCCGTTGCAGCATAGAAGATATTGGAGCAGTGTGGCCATATTGTTTTAAATGACTGCGCCACACGCTGGTCAAGTAGATTAAACATGATCGCACGACTCCTCAAAATGAAAGACTTGGTCTGCCAAATCGCAAACAACATGGGATGGGAGAGCTTTCTCCCTAGCGAATGGAAAAAGCTCATATCATTGCATGACCTACTGCTGCCATTTGAAGAACATACTAAAACCCTCCAGAGTGACACCATGTCCATGTCCCTGGCTGTCCCTGCCCTCTTTGATCTGCTCAGTCACCTTGATGACTTTAAACAGAACACTAGCTACCAAGACTTTGCCCCAATTGCACAGAAAATGAAAGGGAATGTGAACCAGCGTTTTGCTTTATTCTTAGATACAACAGCTGAAAAGTTCTCCCCACTTGCAGCTGCTGTTTGTTTTGTCAAACCTACTGTCTGTGAAACCCTTGTTGATGTGGCTGATGATAATATTCAGGAACTGCTTAAACAGTGGTAAGTGGTAAGAAAATCCACATTGCCCCACACACAAGATAAGGATCTGTCTGAAGAAGATGATGCACTTGCAGTTGCAGAAGAGGAGAATATTGAGAAATCAAAAGAAGAAGCCCCACCATCCACATCAAAGCACCCAGTCTTTCGGTTTCTCTCAAAATGCAGCAGAAGACCCAGACAGAGGACCTCCCCAAACAGCATAGAGCAGTAGATCAGAAAATATAAGGAGGAAGAGCTTTTGCAACAACTTATCACTGATGATGACACTGGACTGGAACAGATTAGCTGTCAAAGAATGATGATTTTTATCACCAGTTAAAACGTTTGCATTAGACCTGTTGGCTATGCCAGCTTCTCAAGCCTTTGCAGAGAGGATATTCAGTGTCACAGGTGACCTCTCTCGAGCCCGGCAGAATAGAGCAAGGGTCATATTGGCACAAAGTGCTTTCCTTAAAATGAATCGAAACAAATATAATTGTTTTTATTCTCCAGTTATTTATAATATATTAAGAAGCATTGTAGCATACCTATACTTGTGGGTTTGGGTTGTGGCATGCTTCACTGCTTATTGCTATAGGAAGAATCAATAATTCAACAGTTCTAATTGTCAAATACATTCATAGAAAAAATGCATAGGCTAGTGTTACAATGCCATTAGTGAGTGTGTATAGATTCTGTGGAACTATAATAACAACCTCCACCAATCAACTCCTCTCTCTCTCTCTCTTAGCATTGATAACAGAAGTAAATATATCACACTAAAGAAATATAAAATAGACCAGTAAGTTTAGTTACAGTAACTTTCAATTAGATCCATATTGTTGCTATGAATGAATGATGTCATGTCAATTAATCTAGCAGCCAGTGAATAGTATTCACTCCTGCTATTGACAGCACTTCCTAAACCTATAGTATACACATGGCTAGATTTATAATTAGGCAGAATAGGCACATGTCACAGGCACTGTCACCCTCCATAAAGGGGAGCTGTGCAGGTGGCATGTGCCTTCTCTGCCTAATTGCTGCTGACTGAGGTGTCCGGTGTCTGTCCTGTGTGGTGCATTGACAGGAGGACACCTGACATCTCAGAGAAGAAAGGTTGCCCTATACAATCATGCCTGTCCATTCAGTCAGTGCAAACTTATGTCAGGCCCAGGTTATGCCCCTAGGGGAGTCGGCAGCAGGACCTCAGCTTAAGGCTGCCCTACCTTACACCTGTCCATGATGTGGTGCCACTGTTAGAAATGTAAATCCAGCCCTAGTAACTAGCTATAGGTGCTCACTTGCTGTCAAATTTAGCACTGAATAGTATTCTCTGCTGTATTGACAGCACTTCCTATAGCAACAATATGCATCTTAATGGTGTGTTCTTAGTGTAATACATATTTACCTCTAGTGTCAATGCTGAGACGGAGAGAGGAGTTATAAAAAGTGGTGATTGTTATAGTTCCACACAGTATGGCTGCTGGGATTGTATTTGTGGCCTCTGCACTTTTTCTTTGAATGTATCTGAGAATTAGAACTGTTAAAATTTTAAATCATAAACTGTGTGAAGATGTGATCAGTTAGTAACTGATTCTTATTATAGAAATAAGCATTACCCTTGAGTATTGGTTAATTACTTTAGTAGTTATGCTGTCTGTGCCTTTGCTGCTGTCTTGTAGCACTGGCTGTAGAATTGTTTTGTTGTGTACTGTTAACAAGTTACTTAAACTATTAAAAGGTTTTATATTCAGGTAATAATATGTGCAATAGCATTACAGTTGCACTTCTGTTTGTCAAAATTCAAAAAGCAATATTCTTGTTTTGTATGAAACTTGCTTTTATTTATAAAGACGTTACCACAACGGGTAAGGGGTCTATTTATCAAGCTCCGTACGGAGCTTGATGCCCCGTGTTTCTGGCAAGCCTTTAGGCTCGCCAGAAACACAAGTTATGAAGCAGCAGTCTAAAGACTGCTGCTCCATAACCTGTCCGTCTGCTCTAGCAGGGGGTGTCAATCAACCCAATCTAAAGACTGCTGCTCCATAACCTGTCCGCCTGCTCTAGCAGGGGGTGTCAATCAACCCAATCTAAAGACTGCTGCTCCATAACCTGTCCGCCTGCTCTAGCAGGGGGTGTCAATCAACCCAATCTAAAGACTGCTGCTCCATAACCTGTCCGCCTGCTCTAGCAGGGGGTGTCAATCAACCCAATCTAAAGACTGCTGCTCCATAACCTGTCCGCCTGCTCTAGCAGGGGGTGTCAATCAACCCAATCATATTGGATCGGGAATCAACCCGATCCAATATGATTGTGTTGATTGACACCCCCTGCTAGCGGCCAATTGGCTGTGAATCTGCAGGGGGTGGTATTGCACCAGCAGTTCACCAGAACTGCTGGTTCAATGATAAATGCCGAGAGCGTATGCTGTCGGCATTTATCGATGTGCAGCAGACATGATCCGCAATATCGGATCATGTCCGCTCGCATGTTCTTAAATAGGCCCCTTGATCTGTGTCTGTGTATTCTTTGCATGTTCAAACCTTAATCCCATATACCAATACCATAAATAATAACATGTTATTAGATTTTTCATCCAGGAGTATATATATAATGAGTTTTGATTGGAAATTCTAGAGAAATGCTTAAATAATGCACAATTTAACCCATTAGATTTTATTTGATTAGATCGAATTTGAATCTACTAAAATTGCCAGTGCGACTAAAACTAAAACAATTCAGATTACTAAAATACGACTAAAACTAAAATGGCATTTTAGTCAAAAGACTACGACTAAAACTGAATCAAAATTTGCTGCCAAAATTAACACTGCTTCCCAAAGTCTCTCCCAAAGGAATTGTTTGTATAGAATGGTTTAGGTATAGGGGGCGCAGGTCCAGGGGTATCCTTCGGCTCAAACGAGTGCCTCTGCACAACCGCAGATTTCTCAAATGTGGAATGGTCTCTTGGTGACACTAGGAACAGAACTCCATATGTGTATATATAAATATATATATAAAATCAGAATACTTACTGGGATAGAATTGAAATTTCAGCCATGTAATACAAGTCAGCAGATTCTTTTTATAAAAGAACAGCTTTTATCCTTGTTTGGCTCAACACGTTATAATGATCAAGTCTCAAGAGCAATAAAAACATTAAAAATGCTATGTTCTGCCGACTTTTATTACATCGCTGAAATTTGAATTCTATCCCAGTTAGTATTCTGCTTTTATATACATTGGGTTTTGTATGTATACACATATGGAGTTCTGTTCTTAGTGTCACCAAGAGGCCATTCCACATTGGAGGAATCTGCGGTTATGCAGAGTCACTCATTTGAGCCAAAGGATACCCCTGAACAGTTAGGGTGTTCTATGCCATCCTAACAGCGCTAAAGCCCAGTGCAGTTAGGATGGCATAGAATGTCCAAATGGCGGGAAGAGGTTAAAATATCAAGAGGTTTTATTTACAACAGCTGAAAACAAAATTAGTGCATCCGGAAAAATAGTGTATGGCTAAAGTCAGGGACAGCGGTGTTTATAGTGATGGTGTGCTTGTTGGTATTAGCTGCGTAACATAGGTATTACAATTGTAAAACAGCAGTAAAGAAGAAAATAGGATTGTTACAGAAACATTCTAAGAAAACCTGTGGAGGCTGTCCTCTGAACATTCAGTTCAACAAGTGGTTGGAGCTGTTGCGCAAAGTCATGTCACCAGAGGCTGTACAAAAAGTATAGTGTGGATAAAGCCTATCCATGCACCCTCAGGAAAGCTGGTGACCGAAAACAAAAATCACTAACTTGTCACACATTCATTTATTTATATAACCATAATAAGAGACCAAAGACATTCATATACACAATGCAACAATTAAAAAAGCATTAAGCTCTCAGAAATCTAAATACTTATTGATAAATAGAGGCCATCAATAAAATGCAAATGAAGACTACATTCTCCTTGACATCTGCATGCAGGTTCATGAAATATAGGGACAATCTGCATGAAAAGTCTAAGCACACACTCTTAATACCACATTTCATCCTAATGTCAGATAAAAGAATACGCAAAGACTTGAGTACTTACCCTTAAAGGTGCAGAAGTACAATGGGCAGAGAATAATGCACATCCTCTCTGTTGTTCTGGCGCCTAATTGTAGAAGGGAAGAACAGATTGGAAGAGGCCAAGATGCAAAACAGTTATACATATACAAACACACCATTAGAGTTCCATTCAACCAGCACTCATTGTGAGAAGTGTGCACGCTGGGGGAGTCACTGCACAGACTCCTACAGATAGTCAAAAAGAACAGGTCCAGCAGCATAACTCTTGAGCAAAGTATCTTCTAATAATGTAGGAAGGTAGAAAATATAGCATGACTATATTTCAGGCCACAGGCCCTTAATCAGGTGAATGCATATAATCCATCTTTAAATAGGTATATAGGTGTAGTCAAAAAAACAAAGTGTGTCAATCTTCCCCATCAACTCATTATTATCGCTACCTACATAATGAAGCACCACCTAGTGGCAAACCCATACATCAAAACAATAACATAGGAAATTATTAATGGATCACCCTGTTTATATTGTCATAGAAAGGATATCTATAGTTTAACAATATTTACAAGATTCACTGAGACATCATCCATCTTACATTTATCACAAAAAAAGAAGCTAAATCCGATTCCCTATTCATGCATGTAAGATACAAAGACTGCAGTAAATGTATCCAAATGCTTCCCTTTGTTTCAGAAGTTATTCTTTATGACCCCCTTTCCTTAATGGAGGTACATGATCTATCATTTGGAATTTGGAATTTGCTGAGTGGCATTGGATAAACTACATATGTATCGCATAATTTAATATTTCATTTTAGCTAATATCTACTTTGATATGAATTGATTTAGCTATAGCCACAGCAGAAATTGTAAATGACTGAGAAGAGTGACGCAGACCCCTCTCCCCACTCAATATACAGACTGCACTTTTATGTATTTCTAAATACCTCAATTAAAATAATTGCCCTGATACTTACCTAGTTCAGCATAGAACCCTGGGTTGAGGGTGACACAATTCTGTACTTTAGGTCAGATAAGCTCGCAGGACCTTAGGAAAGTAAGTAATTAGCACTTGTATGATTTACAAATGAGAGTTCCTTTGAAGTTCCAATCCAAATATACGTCTGGACTCCTGTTTGAAGCTAGCAGAATCCCATGATTTCGTAAGTTAACAAATACATGTGATAATCAACATGATGGATCACTAGGTTTTTTTAAGTCCCAATACACAATATGCTGGCAGTTTAAATCTTTATATCAGAAGGAGAAGTTAGAAATTCATATAAAATGACTTGTGCCTAATTGTCATGTAATTTAAGATACTCAATGAATATATATTCAGACCAGTGATGTGCAGTCACTAGAGGCAGGTGAGGCAGTGCTTCACCTCTCATATGGGCAAAAATAAATATTTTTTTTTATTGGCTTTAAAAAAATAAAAAAATTGCTATTTTTTTTGCCCCAGCTACATGTTGTGCAATGGAGAGGCACAAGCAGGTCTGCCCACCATTACACAACATGCTGCGCCATCTACTGGATGAAAGTGGTTAAGATCATTGCATGGCCCATTATCTGCTTATTTGAGGCAGTCCCTTTTGGGCTGACCCAATCCAGTGAGAGGCATTAGTAAGTGGAATTTAGGGTTGGGGCTGGATGTTAAATCATATAAAACAAAACAAAAACGGAAAAAACAACTTTAATTTATTTTGTTGCTGTCCTGTGAAGCTGACAGCTTTGCTAAAGTGAAAAAGAGAGTTCTGTTCTTCCCCTCTAAGCGCAGTGGAATGTTCCACTGTCACTTCCTGAATCCTTACAGAATACAGAGCAGGAAAGGGAGAGAGGCAGAGAGAGCACTGTGTTTCAGCCATATTTTATTGTAGTAAGTGCTGCAGCCGTAGATTTTACTGAAATGGATTCTGTTAGTGAAAATGATAATTAATGAATGTGGTTTAGTGTTTTTGTTGAATTGTGTTCAGATACAGCTCATTAACAGGGGGATAGTAAGTGAGCATAACCCAAGCAGAAGAGTAAAGTAGTATTCTACATCTCTTGTGATTCACAAATTGTGTTCAGATGCAGCTCATTAACAGGGGGACAGTAAGTGAGCATAACCCAATACTGACAGGATGTCAAAGGGTCAATTCAGATTTAAATCCATGATTTAATACCCAGAGTTTGAAGTTAAGTGTGCAGTGTCCACATTATTTAAACTAAAGTTTTTGACATTGAATATTGCTAAGCCTCCCTTTTTCATGGTTATTTGATTTAATTGGGTACAAACTCCATATATACTATGTCTGTTCAGTCAGAGGATGCAGTATTTATTTTATCTATTTTTATTTTTCTCTGTGTCTCCATTTATTTAAAGACTGCTGTTAACTTGTAATTCATAAATCAATTGAAAGCTGTTGCATTGTGTTTTTAATATGTGCTGCTTTTATACAAGTTTATATTAATAAAAAGGAGATAATGAGTCATTTAAAAAAAATATATGTAATTATTGCAGTTAAAATGTTTTTAGAAATAATGCCACTGTAAAGTAACTGGTTAAACACATAGTCAAAGGGAGACATTTAAAATTAAACTTTCATGATTGAGGTAGAGCATGCTATTTTAATAGACTTTTCTAGTTATTTATATTTTGAGAATTAGCATCAACCGTTACTGGCCCCATGTCAGCAAATCAAATTAGTTTTTTAAAGGAACATGAAAGTCATAATTACATTTCCATCATTCAGATAGAAATTGCACAATAAAATAAATAAACTTTCTATTTTACTTTTATTATTATGTACTTCACTCTTTTGGTATCTTTTGGTGTCCTTTGTTGAAGAGCATACCTAAGTGGGATGTGCACATGCGTTTCTTGAACACCATATAGCAGCAGCTGTGTTAGCAGTATTGATAACTTGTCCTTTGTGTAAATCTTGTATGGTAAATTATTTCTATTTTTACAATACAGTAGTGAGTAGAGAAGAGATTGTGTATCATTCTAATTGCTTAGTAACTGGCACTGTGCCACAGAATTGTGTGAGTGTGTATGTGAGCAGAGTGTGTGTGGGTGTCAGTGAGCAGAGTATGTGTGCTTTATTCTCCAGGTAATCAATACATTTCCGATGAGCTGGTGCTTTAGTGCAGTGTTTCTCAACAATGGTCCTCAAGTACCCACAACAGGCCAGGTTTTCATTATAGCCAAATTAGTGCACAGGTGAAGTAATCAGCTGATCAGTAACTTGCTCTCACCCATCACCTGATTATGTCACCTGTGCACTGGTTCAGCTATCATTTAAACCTGCCCTGTTGGGGGTACTTGCGGCCCTCTGTACATGTGTTTCTCCGGCGTATCATATCTAGTGCCTCACCAGCCTCTGACCTCACTGCACATCACTGATTCAGACATATATTATATATAAATATATCAGTCTGGGAGATATGTTTTGTGCCTAGTGTGCTATGTTGGATGAGTATCTGCTATATTGAATAGGTAGCTGTATTGCTGTATTTACAATCGCCTAGATTACGAGTTTTGTCGGTAATGGTGTGCGGTGCTAACAAGCAGTTTGTGCTCACCGCTCACCTACAGACAGCGCTGGTATTACGGGTTTTTACAAACCCGGCGTTAGCCTCAGAAAAGTGAGCGGAGAGCAAAATTTTGCTCCACATCTCACTGTAATACCAGCGCTGCGTTTACGTTAGCGGTGAGCTGGCTAAACGTGCTCGTCCGCGATTTCCCCATAGGAATCAATGGGGGAGAGTCGGCTGAAAAGAAACCTAACACCTGCAAAAAAGCAGTGTTCAGCTCCTAACGCAGCCCCATTGATTCCTATGGGGAAAGAAAAGTTATGTCTACACCTAACACCCTAACATGAACCCTGAGTCTAAACACCCCTAATCTTACACTTATTAACCCCTAATCTGCCGTCCCTGCTATTGCTGACACCTATATTATATTATTAACCCCTAATCTGCCGCTCCGGACACTGCCGCCACCTACATTATACTTATGAACCTCTAATCTGCTGCCCCCAACATCGTTGACACCTACATTTTATTTATTAACCCCTACTCTGCCGCCCCCAATGTCACCGCCACCTACCTACACTTATTAACCCCTAATCTGCCGCCCCCAACGTCGCCGCCACTATATTAAAGTTCTTAACCCCTAAACCTGTCTAACCCTAACCCCCCCCAACTTAAATATAATTTAAATAAATTACTACAATTAACTAAATTATTCCTATTTAAAACTAAATACTTACCTATAAAATAAACCCTAAGCTAGCTACAAAATAACTAATAGTTACATTGTATCTAGCTTAGGATTTATTTTTATTTTACAGGCAACTTTGTATTTATTTTAACTAGGTAGAATAGTTATTAAATAGTTATTAACTATTTAATAGCTACCTAGTTAAAATAAAGACAAATTTACCTGTAAAATAAGACCTAACCTAAATTACAATTACACCTAACACTACACTACAATTAAATTAATTCCCTAAATTAACTACAATTAAATCCAATCAAATACAATTATCTAAAGTACTAAAAAAACCACACTAAATTACAGAAAATAATAAAATAATTACAAGTTTTTTAAACTAATTACACCTAATCTAATCCCCCCTAATAAAATAAAAAAGCCCCCCAAAATAATAAAATGCCCTACCCTATACTAAATTACAAATAGCCCTTAAAAGGGCCTTTTGCGGGGCATTGCCCCAAAGTAATCAGCTCTTTTACCTGTAAAAAAGTACAATATCCCCCCAACATTAAAACCCACCACCCACCCACACACCCAACCCTACTCTAAAACCCATCCAATCCCCCTTAATAAAACCTAACACTAACCCCTTGAAGATCACCTTACCTTGAGAAATCTTCACCCAACCGGGCCGAAGTTCTCAATGGATCCGGGCGAAGTGGTCCTCCAGAAGGGCAGAAGTCTTCATCCAAGCCGGGAAGAAGAGGTCCTCCAGACGAGCAGAAGTCCATCCGGCGCGGAGCGGGTACATCTTCAAGACATCCGATGCAGAGCATCCTCTTCTTTCTTCATCCGACGACTGAATGAAGGTTCCTTTAAATGACGTCATCCAATATGGCGTCCCTTCAATTCCGATTGGCTGATAGAATTCTATCAGCCAATCGGAATTGAAAGAACGCCATCTTGGATGACGTCACTTAAAGGACCCGTCATTCTGTTTGACGACTCCGGATGAAGAGGATGCTCCGCGTTGGATGTCTTGAAGATGGAGACTTCTGCACGTCTGGAGGACCTCTTCTGCCCGGCTTGGATGAAGACTTCTGCCCGGCTTTGTTGAGGACTTCGGCCTGGTTGGGTGAAGACGTCTCAAGGTAGAGTGATCTTCAAGGGGTTAGTGTTAGGTTTTATTAAGGAGGTATTGGGTGGGTTTTAGAGTAGGGTTGGTTGTGTGGGTGGTGGGTTTTAATGTTGGGGGGGTATTGTACTTTTTTTTTCAGGTAAAATAGTTGATTACTTTGGGGCAATGCCGCGCAAAAGGCCTTTTTAAGGGCTATTTGTAATTTAGTATAGGGTAGGGCTTTTTATTATTTTGGGGGGCTTTTTTATTTTGTTAGGGGGATTAGAGTAGGTGTAATTAGTTTAAAAATCTTGTAATTATTTTATTATTTTCTGTAATTTAGTGTTTTTTTTGTACTTTAGATAATTTTATTTAATTGTATTTAGTTTAGGTAATTAATTTAATTATAGTGTAGTGTTAGGTGTAATTATAACTTAGGTTAGGTTTTATTTTACAGGTATATTTGTATTTATTTTAACTAGGTAGTTATTAAATACTTAATAACTATTTAGTAACTATTCTACCTAGTTAAAATAAATACAAAATTGCCTGTAAAATAAAAATAAACCCTTAGCTAGCTACAATGTAACTATTAGTTATATTGTAGCTAGCTTAGGGTTTATTTTATAGGTAAGTATTTCGTTTTAAATAGGAATTATTTATTTAATGCTAGGAATATTTATTTAGATTAATTTAAATTATATTTAAATTAGGGGGGGTTAGGGTTAGGGTTAGACTTAGGTTTAGGGGTTAATAAATTTAATATAGTGGCGGCGGTGTAGGGGGGCAGATTAGGGGTTAATAAATATAATGTAGGTGTGGTGGTGTAGGGGGGGCAGATTAGGGGTTAATAAATATAATGTAGGTGGCGGCGGTGTAGGGGGGGCAGATTAGGGGTTAATAAATATAATGTAGGTGGCGGTGGGCTCCGGGAGCGGCAGTTTAGGGGGTTAAACACTTTATTTAGTTGCGGCGGGGTCCGGGAGTGGCAGGATAGGGGTTAATATAACTTTATGTAGGTGGCGGCGGTATAGGGGCGGCAGATTAGGGGTTAATATGTATAATGTAGGTGGCAGTGGGCTCCGGGAGTGGCGGTTTAGGGGTTAATAAAGTTATTAGAGGTGCGGTGGGCTCCGGGAGCGGCAGTTTAGGGGTTAATAACTTTATTTAGTTGCGGTGGGCTCCGGGAGCAGCGGTATAGGGGGTAAAACAGTTTAGTATAGTGGCGGTGCTTAGTGACAGGGTAGCAATAAAGCTGTAAAAAAGCCGAAGAGCAGCGAGATCGATGACAGTTAGTTAACAACAGTCCACTGCTCATCGCTCCGTACTTGGTGCGTGGCTTTTTGACAGATTTTTTGATAATTTTGGAGAACGAATTCAGGTCCGCGGCAGCGATGTTAGGCGAACTTAGGCGAGCGTATTGGTGCCGGCGAATGGAGGTAAGTTGACAGGTTGATAAATAGATGCCATTCTGTTTGTTTGTATTTGCCCAATTTTGGATATTTCTGTAAACTAAAATTATTATTATTATTATTATTATTTTTAAATTACTTGGGCTGCTTAAAAAACACCAAAAAACATGAATTGTGTTGTTAACGCTCATCAAAGCATTGAAATAAATGTTTAAGCACAATTAATGCAAAAGGAATGAACAATTCAGGTGTTCTTTCTTTTTTAGAACTTATAGATATACTTAGAGCTCTTCCTGGTACAAAACAGTAGGGACAAATGAAGAGAGAAGAGTGAAAGTAAAATGGAGAGTGGGAGAGGAGGAAGGAATAAATAAAGTATAAGATGGGTGGAGAAAGGAGACTGACAGGTAGAAGAGTACAGAAAGATAGGATATGTGGATATCAGGCACAGGGAAGGGAGGTGGGAGCAGTGTAAAGATCCCCCTGAGGTAGGTGCATATAGCAAAGGGGCATAGGGGGAATCACTGTGAACAAGCTGATTAGTGTGCACAGAAGAGGGATAGGGAATGGTGCCTCCCTTTCATCCTTCACACCCAAAACCTTCTACATATTTTTTGTCACCGAACACTACCTGCACATTGTTAGAGTGAAAAAGTGTACAGTTTCCATTGAGTCCTCCAAAGGTTCTTGTTTTTATTTGCATTAATAAAATCTGACATCACAAGAATTGTATCCACACAGAAATCCTACTAAGGGCTAGTTACAAGTGGCGCTGTATATTTTTTTTCCACAAGCGTGAAAACTCAGCTAGAGTTAATCTTATTGCGCTAGTTGGGCTGCGCTTGTATTACAAGTTCCAAAAAAAAAACTATTTAGCGCAAGTGGTAACCCGACTAGTACAACAAACCATATCACATGCTTGTTCATGTATTCCCCCATAAAAGTCAATGGAGAAGAAAATTTGAAAAAACTAACACCCCAATCTCTTGTGCAAACACCAGATGTATTCATATTCTCGCTACCCCGACAAGAAAATATGAATATTTAATATTCCAATGTTCTTTTCGTAATGGAATGTGTTCTATTAATTCAGAAATAAATATTTCTACATATATCTGATGTTTTATACACAAATATATATTTTGCCTATATTTCTATATTATATATTTATCTATCTATCTATCTATCTATCTATCTATCTATCTATCTATCTATCTATCTATCTGTCTGTCTGTCTATCTATCTATACATATGTATATATACTATTTGTAAATACATAGAACATATTGTGCTATGTGCAGAACATTGGAATGTGAATTCTTTTCCGTATATACATAGTTAAACATATCTATATACATAGAAATAAATCTTAAGCAATGTACATGTATGTATCACAATGTTAAAGCCCTTCTGCGTTTTTTTTTTCTTCTAAACCCGAGATCTCATATGTTTGAGCCCTTTGTTTGCAATATTGAGCCCTTTGTGTGCAATATTTTATTTTAATAATTTTTATTAGACAATGTTATTATAAGTGTAAGTGTACTTTGTTATGTATTTTAAAGAGTTTTGTGCAACTTTGTATTTTCGTAAACCAGCTAACCTCAGCTTTGAGATTGTGATAAGTATTCTCGCGTAATTGCCCTAGAGAAATTGCGTTTTTGTTTCCTTGTAATATCAGCGCAATTAAAAATGCTTGTGGAAACACGATATCGCTTGCGCAAAAAAGTTTGAGCCTCACTTCTAATCTAGCCCTTATTCTCTACGGCAGTGCTTTCCAAACTGTGTGTCGGGACACACTAGTGTGTCGGCAGGAGTGTGTTGGTGTGTCCCTGCTTCAGCACAAATTTTTTTAAATTTATTTTTTTTGGTTTCTGACTTTCCGCCTGCCTGCTACGCATATCACATGGTTGACACGTGATTGATACCTTGTGGGTCACAGATCATCTTAACCAATTGGCGCAGCTCAGTGGGAACTGAAACTATTCCCATTGGCGGCTTTGGCGGCACATTGGCTCCTGACTTCATGTGTAGTCTCCTTAATTGGCTCGTGACTGCATGTATAGTCATTGTATAGTCATTGAGTGGGACAGCAGTGTGTTTGCAGCGCGGGCAGTAGTCAATCGGACTCACCGAGCTCAGAGGGCGGCAGCTTAAATGCTGAGCTGAAGTCAGAAGTCAGTGGGGGTTTATTGCAGCTAGCTCCCAGTAGTGCATTTCTGCTCTAGCTATTGATATATGGATAGGAAATGGAAACTTAAAAATGCTTGATGATGAAATGCGAATGTCTTTATCTAATATTCCACCAAATATTCCGAAACTGTGTTCATCCCATCAACCTCATACATCACTTTAAAATAGTAAGTAGCTATTGGTGTTATTAAACTTTTTTTTAATTCTTGCACATACAAACTGTTACTTGTAAATACATTTCATTATTATATAATTTATGTATGTGTCCGTATCTCTTAAAACAAGTTAGTTTAATCTCCTTTTTGCTAGTACAACTGAATTAATTACTGTGTCGCAAAATGATGTAGGTCTAAAAAGTGTGTCACCAACATGAAAAGTTTGGAAAGCTCTGCTCTACGGACTGGAAGCTACCAGAAGCTAAGAGGTATATAATGCCAAAAATTAGTCATATAACCCGAAGCATTTTTATGTTGTTCACCAACAAGATAGAAATCACCTTCCCCCTTTCTCTCTCATTTACATTGGTAAACGTATTACCCTCTTCTATTCTGTCCCACTAACTCTCTATCTCAACCTTTGTAGCTTACACTCACTTACTCTCTGTATATGTCCCTGACAGGATTAATATGTACAGAACATGGCAGGTTGTCAATTTTTTTTTTGTTCAAGTGCATCTTTTAATATGTGGAAGGCCAAGCTTCTACTGAGTGCCGCCCTGATCACACGCTAACAAAAAGGGAGCAGTGCAGCAGGAAAAAACATTCTCATTGCAGCAATGGATTCAAAATCTATATATATATAACTGCTGAGAGGGATTAAGACTGGCTTCAAGTCTTTTCTGACTACAGTCTTTGTTAATTAAATAGGACACAGATGCCACGTCAGGAGGGTGAAAACTAATACAGAACTTTTAGAAGTAACTTGGCTTCCTACCAACCAGGAGTTATTACATAAAGCAACGTCTAACAGATTGTGACAAATTTTATTTGCTTGGTGTCTGCTAAAAAGGATTTATAAATGCTGTTGAAAGATTTTTTTCTGTAGATTTTCTATTGTTCACTCAATAATAGACTTTCTTTGCATTGCAGTTTAAATTGTAATCTATGTTTTAATCCCGGAGAGTGTAAAATAAAGTGAACGCAACCAGAAGTCTTATGAGCCCCAAAAACAACTAGTGCTGCTTAGTACAGGTGAACCCCTAACTCAGGAGTGTTAAAGTCTTTGTGCCATTTAAAATGCACAAAGACATTTTACGAAGGGGTGGATTAAACAACAGTCGAGCAGACATATCCGCTAGGCCTCGCTAAATGCTGACAGCATACACTCGCCTAGATTTAGAGTTTTGTCGGTAAAGACCTGCGGTGCTAACGCTGGTTTTTTTTCTAGCGCACCCCTAAGATAACGCTGGTATTTAGAGTTGTCTGAGTGGCTGCGTTAGGCTCAGAAAAGGGAGCGTTGAGCATAATTTAGCTCCACTTTAACTCTCAATACCAGCGTTGCCTACGGTAGCGGTAAGCTGGAAAAACGTGCTTGTGCACGATATCCCCATGGAAACAATGGGGCTGAGATGGCTGCAAAAAAACCTAACACCTGCAAAAAAGCAGCGTTCAGCTCCTAACGCAGCCCCATTGTTTCCTATGTGGAAACACTCTCTAAGTCTACACCTAACACCCTAACATGAACCCCGAGTCTAAACACCCCTAATCTTACACTTATTAACCCCTAATCTGCCGCCCCCGCTATCGCTGACACCTACATTATATTATTAACCCCTAATCTTCCGCTCCGGACACCGCCGCAACCTACATTATACTTATGAACCCCTAATATGCTGCCCCCAACATCGCCGACACCTATATTATATTTATTACCCCCTAATCTGCCCCCCCCAACGTTGCCACTACCTAACTACAATTATTAACCCCTACTCAAGGTAGGGAGATTTTCAGGGGGTTAGTGTTAGGTTTTTTTAAGGGGGGTTTGGGTTGGTTAGAGTAGGGGTATGTGGGTGGTGGGTTTTAATGTTGGGGGGGTTGTATTTTTTTTACAGGTAAAAGCTGATTACTTTGGGGCAATGCCCCGCAAAAAGTCCTTTTTAGGGCTGGTAAAAGAGCTGATTACTTTTGTAATTTAGAATAGGGTAGGGCATTTTATTATTTTGGGGGGCTTTTTTATTTTATTAGGGGCTTAGATTAGGTGTAATTAGTTTAAACTTCTTGTAATATTTTCTGTAATTTAGTGTTTTTTTTTTATTATAGATTAGTTTATTTAATTAAATTTAATTGTAGTTAATTGTAGTTAATTTATTTAATTAATTTAATGATAGTGTAGTATTAGGTTTAATTGTAACTTAGGTTAGGATTTATTTCACAGGTAATTTTGTAATTATTTTAACTAGGTAGCTATTAAATAGTTATTAACTATTTAATAGCTATTGTACCTAGTTAAAATAAATACAAAGTTGGCTGTAAAATAAATATAAATCTTAAAATAGCTACAATGTAACTATTAGTTATATTGTAGCTATATTAGGGTTTATTTTCTAGGTAAGTATTTAGTTTTAAATAGGATTAATTTATTTAATGATAGGAATATTATTTCGTTTTATTTAAATTATATTTAAGTTAGGGGGGTGTTAGGGTTAGACTTAGGTTTAGGGGTTAAAACATTTATTATAGTAGCCACGATGTTGCGGGCAGGAGATTAGGAGTTAATAATTGTAGGTAGGTGGCGGCGATGTTAGGGAGGGCAGATTAGGGATTAATACTATTTATTATAGTGTTTGCGAGGTGGGAGTGCGTTTTTTTTTAAGGGTTAATACATTTATTATAGTGGCGGCGAGGTCCGGTCAGCAGATTAAGGGTTAATAATTGTAGTTAGGTAGCGGCGACGTGGGGGGGGGCAGATTAGGGTTAATAAATATAATGTAGGTGTCGGCGATGTTAGGGGCAGCAGATTAGGGGTTCATAGCTATAATGTAGGTGGCGGCGGTGTTCGGTCGGCAGATTAGGGGTTAAAAATTTTTATTAGAGGGTTTGCGATGTGGGGGGCCTCGGTTTAGGGGTACATAGGTAGTTTATGGGTGTTAGTGTACTTTATAGCACAGTAGTTAAGAGCTTTATGTTCTGGCATTAGCCCATAAAGCTCTTAACTACTGACTTTTTTTGGCGGTAGGAGTCTTGTCGGTAGAGGCTCCACCGCTCACTTCTTCCAAGACTCCAAATACCAGCGTTAGGCAAATCCCATTGAAAAGATATGATACGCAATTGACGTAAGGGGATCTGCGGTAGCCTGGAGTCGCGGAAAGAAAGTGAGCGGTAGACCCTTTCCTGCCTGACTCTAAATACCAGCGGGCAGTAAAAAGCAGCTTTAGGACCCCTTAACGCTGCTTTTGATGGCTAACGCCAAACTCTAAATCTAGCCGACTGTCTGCATTTAACATTTCACAAATATTTCTAGTGAAATTCTTGTACAATGCCCCCCCCCTCTCACTGGCGTCCAATCGGCAGCAGGGGCTGTCAATCATCCTGATCAGTGGCGGGACCGCTGCTCCTTAACTTCTGTTTCAGGTGGACTTGCAACAATGGGGCTCCGAAGCAGCATCTGCTGCTTATTGAATGGAGCCCAATACCTATAACATGAACACTTTGGCAGTTTTGCTTATTAGCCAGTGCGCTCCTATCACACAGGTATTGCACTAACATGTTTGTTTCAAAATAGAATTAAACAGCTTAAATCTAATCATTATTTTCAACCAAAAAATGTGTTTAACGTCCTTAAATTGAGATTGTTCACACACATAACAGAAGGATTTAGAGGTAAGGGAGGCACGGACAAAAATACATTTTAACCTCTCAGAAGGAGGGTAGTTCCAAGGTCTTTTGACTCATGCATAGTAAGACATGGTTTCTGTGATTAAAAATAATCCCCCATCCATTCTATTATATAGGTGTGTGAGAGATGACATATGGGTGGATAAGGGAGATTTTTTTGTCCCTATAATGGGCCAGATAGTGAAGCACAAAATATTGGCATAAGAACTAGTGCAGTGAAGCGGGTAAGTCGCGTAGCAATTGGCAGCAAAAATAAATATATATGTATATGCTTAAATACATATATAATTATGTGTTAATATGTGTATATACACATATTAACACATAAATATATCCATAGATATACATATATATTTACAGGGAGCACACAGTTCCCATAGACCACAATGTAAAGGCACTTTCAGGGCAGTTGTTTTTCTAACACCCCACAGCCGCCAACTGTAGTCCCCAAAAACTGGTAAGTGCGGTTTAAAAAAATAATTCAACCTTTTTTAAAAAAAGAAAAGAAAACAAAACACTTTTGGGGGCTACTGGGGGACGATTAGAAAATTAACCAGAGGTCTGACCTCTGGTTAATTGTATGAGCGCTAATTGCTATTCTTTCATGATTCAGATAGAGCATGCGGTTTTAAACAAATTTCCAATTTACTTCTCATATCAACTTTTCTTTGTTCTTTTGGTATCTCTTGTTGAAAAGCAGGAAATTAAACTCAGGAGTATGCATGTATCTGCAGCACTATATGTCAGCAGCTTTTTAATGATATACATTTGCAAGAGCACTAGAGGGCAGCACTTTTTCCTGTCATGTAGTGCTCCGGATATGTGCACGCTACCTACCTAGTATCTCTTCAACAAAGAATCCCACAAGGACGAAGCACATTTGATAATAGAAGTAAAATTGTATGCTACTACACGACAATTGTAAGAATGAATCAAGCCAAACCAATGGTCCGTGCATGTTTTAGTTTGTCCTGCTGTTAGAGTACCATAACTGGGGTGAAAAAGGAGGAAAAGGCCCTCTGCATGTAAGGTAGTGACCTGGAAGCCGATACTAATTAGCAGCATGTGTTATTGGAATTAACTGGAGAAGTGAAGGGAGGAGAACAACTTATGAAAAGCTGATTTGCTGGTGAATACCGCACAGAGGGGGTGGGGGCAACACCCTAAAGTTTACAATCACTCTGATGCCTGAGAGGTAACATACATTTTGGAAGTTAATTAGGAAGAGAATGGACGAGAGAACCAATGTGACAGTAAAAAGAGGAAGAATTGCCCTGAAATCTTAGACTGCCCTCTACCCTGACAGGCATAATATCCTTGGGTAGTTAACTGAGGAGAAGGGGAGATGGACAACAGAAGATGCACCTAAATTAATTACATGAAACATTAAGAACATGCGCCTAGATTACGAGTTTTGCGGTATGAGTGAAAAAGCAGCGTTAAGGCTCATAATGCTGCTTTTTCACTACCGCTGGTATTATATCTTGCAGGTTTAGGGGCACCGCACATTTTTTTGGCCTTAACGCAAATTAACTTACCCAATTTGCGTAAAGTCTTTTTTCACTGGGACCTCCTTTGCGCCAGTATTACGAGTCTGCCTGGGAGGCAAAAAAGTGAGCAGTACACCCTATACCGCCAAGATTCGTAACGCAATCTAAAGTCAGTAGTTATGAGATTTATTTTACAAAGCTGTAGCATAAAACTCATAACTAAAGTGATAAAAAGTACACTAACACCCATAAACTACTTATTAACCCCTAAACCAAGGCCCTCCCGCATCGAAACACTAAAATAAAATTATTAACCCCTAATCTGCTGCTCCGGACATCGGCGCCACTAGAATAAACATATTAACCCTTAAACCACCGCACTCCCGCCTCGCAAACGCTAGTTAAATATTATTAACCCCTAATCTGCCGCTCCAGACATTGCCGCCACCTACCTACATTTATTAACCCCTTATCTGCCGCGCCCAACGTCGCCGCCACTATACTAAATTTATTAACCCCTAAACCTAAGTCTAACCCTAACCCTAACACCCCCTAACTTAAATATAATTAAAATAAATCTAAATAAAACCTACTAGGCAAGTTTGTATCTATTTTAACTAGGTAGAATAGTTACTAAATAGTTATAAAATAAATACACATTTACCTGTAAAATAAAACCTAAACTGAGTTACACTAACACCTAAATTTACACTTCAATTAAATAAATTACCTAAATTAAATACAATTACCTTAATAACAAAAACAAACAAACACTAACTTACACAAAATAAAAAAAGACATTATCAGATATTTAAACTAATTACACCTAATCTAATAGCCCTATCAAAATAAAAAAGCCCACCCAAAATAAAAACCCTAGCCTAAACTAAACTACCAATAGCCCTTAAAAAGGCCTTTTGCTGGGCATTGCCCCAAAGAAATCAGCTCTTTTACCTGTAAAATAAAATACAAACAACCCCCCAACAGTAAAACCTACCACCCACACTACCAAACCCCAAATTAAACCCTAACTAAAAAAACTTAAGCTCCCCATTGCCCTGAAAAGGGCATTTGGATGGGCATTGCCCTTAAAAGGGCATTTAGCTCTTTTTCAATGGCCCAAACCCCTAATCTAAAAATAAAACCCACCCAATAAACCCTTAAAAAACCTAACACTAACCCCCGAAGATCCACTTACAGTTTTGAAGACCAGACATCCATCCTCAACGAAGCCGGGAGAAGTCTTCATCCAAGCGGCAAGAAGTCCTCAACGAAGCCGGGAGAATTCTTCATCCAAGCCGGCAGAATTGGTCCTCCAGACGGGCAGAAGTCTTCATTTAGACGGCATCTTCTATCTTCATCCATCCGGCGCAGAGCGGCTCAATATTCAAGACATCCGGCGCGGAGCATCCTCTTCTTCCGATGACTAACGACAAATGAAGGTTCCTTTAAGTGACGTCATCCAAGATGGCGTCCCTTGAATTCCAATTGGCTGATAGAATTCTATCAGCCAATCGGAATTAAAGGTGAAAAATTCCTATTGGCTGATTGAGCTTCAATCTTATTGACTGATCCAATCATCCAATAGGATTGAGCTCGCATTCAATTGGTTGTTCCAATCAGCAAATAGAATGTGAACTCAATCCTATTGGCTGATTGCATCAGCCAATAGGATTTTTTCACCTTTAATTCCGATTGGCTGATAGAATTCAATCAGCCAATTGGAATTCAAGGGATGCCATATTGGATGACGTCACTTAAAGGAACCTTCATTCGTCGTTAGTCGTGGGAAGAAGAGGATGCTCTGCGCCGGATGTCTTGAAGATAGAGCCGCTCCGCACCGGATGGATGACGATGGAAGATGCCGTCTGGATAAAGACTTCTGCCCGTCTGGAGGACCACTTCTGACGGCTTGGATGAAGACTTCTCCCGGCTTCGTTGAGGACTTCTTGCTGCTTGGATGAAGACTTCTCCCGGCTTCGTTGAGGATGGATGTCCGGTCTACAAAACTGTAAGTGGATCTTCGGGGGTTAGTGTTAGGTTTTTTTAAAGGTTTATTGGGTGGGTTTTATTTTTAGATTAGGGGTTTGGGCAATTGAAAAAGAGCTAAATGCCCTTTTAAGGGCAATGCCCATCCAAATGCCCTTTTCAGGGCAATGGGGAGCTTAAGTTTTTTTAGTTAGGGTTTTATTTGGGGGGTTGGCTGTGTGGGTGGTAGGTTTTACTGTTGGGGGGTTGTTTGTATTTTTTTTACAGGTGAAAAAGCTGATTTCTTTGGGGCAATGCCCCGCAAAAGGCCCTTTTAAGGGCTATTGGTAGTATAGTTTAGGCTAGAGTTTAATTTATTTTTGGGGGGGGGGGCTTTTTTATTTTGATAGGGCTATTAGATTAGGTGTAATTAGTTTAAATATCTGATAATGTCTTTTTTTTGTGTAATTTAGTGTTTTGTTTTGTAATTTAGGTAAAGGTAATTGTATTTAATTTAGGTAATTTATTTAATTGTAGTGTAAGGTTAGGTGTTAGTGTAACTCAGGTTAGGTTTTATTTTACAGGTAAATTTGTATTTATTTTAGCTTGGTATTTAGTAAATAGTTAATAACTATTTAGTAACTATTCTACCTAGTTAAAATAAATACAAACTTACAAACTAAAATAAAAATAAAACCTAAGATAGCTACAATGTAATTATTAGTTATATTATAGCTAGCTTAGGGTTTATTTTATAGGTAAGTATTTAGTTTTAAATAGGAATTATTTAGTTATTAATAGTAGGTTTTATTTAGATTTATTTTAATTATATTTAAGTTAGGGGGTGTTAGGGTTAGACTTAGGTTTAGGGGTTAATAAATTTAGTATAGTGGCGGCGACGTTGGGGGCGGCAGATTAGAGGTTAATAAATGTAGGTTGGTGGCGGCGATGTTAGGGACAGCAGATTAGGGATTAATAATATTTAACTAGTGTTTGAGATGCGGGAGTGTGTCGGTTTAGGGGTTAATATGTTTATTATAGTGGCGGCGATGTCTGGAGCAGCAGATTAGGGGTGAATAGTATTATGTAGGTGTCGGCGATGTCGGGGGCAGCAGATTAGGGGTTAATAAGTGTAAGATTAGGGGTATTTAGACTCGGGGTTCATGTTAGGGTGTTAGGTGTAAACATAAATTTAGTTCCCCATAGGAATCAATGGGGCTGCGTTACTGAGCTTTATGCTGCTTTATTGCAGGTGTAAGACTTTTTCACAGCCGGCTCTCCCCATTGATGTCTATTGGAAATCATGCACGAGCACATAAAACCAGCTCACCGCAGCTTTCAGCAGCGCTGGTATTGGAGTGCGGTATGGAGCTCAATTTTGCTCTATGTTCACTTCTTGCCTGTTAACGCCGGGTTTTTAAAAACTTGTATTACCAGCGCTGTAGGGAAGTGAGCAGTGACAATAACGTGCACGTTAGCACCGCACCCCTCAAACCGCAAAACTCGTAATCTAGCCCATGGATTTTTCCCAAGTACAGAGGCAGGTTCAAAGACTGATTATAACTCCATAGAAAGACAAGGTCAATGACACAATGAATCAGGTCCGCCAGACCTCGCTGAATACGGCGAGCAGTACGCTTGCCGTATTCAGCATTGTACCAGCAGCTCACAAGAGCTGCTGGTGCAATGCCGCCCCCTGCAGACTCGCGGCCAATAGGCCGCCATCAGCGGGGTGTCAACCAACCAGATCGTACTCGATCGGGTTGATTTCCGGTGATATGTGTCCGCCTGCTCAGAGCAGGCGGACAGGTTTTGGAGCACTGGTCTTTGAGACCGCTGCTTTATAACTGCATCAAGCTCTAATCGGGGCATCAAGCTCTAATCGGAGCTTGATAAATATGCCCCTATAGCTGTATTTTGACAAAGGTAAAAAAAAAAACAGGATGGAAAAAGGTGACTTGCAGACAGAAGCTGATACATATCATTTACATAGTTGGTACATATTTTTCCAATTGGCAGGTTTTACAAGTAATTTGAAGTCACTTTAACCTTCTGTTCTATAGAGTGATAATTTTTTGTGAATGACAGAATAAAAGCCCATTCAGTTTAATTGGAGTGAATGTTAAGACTGACATGAAGACACACCCCTAAATTATATCAGATAAATCTTTAGCACAGGTTCTGCTCTGATACAGTGGGAGGTGCTACAAATAGTAATAGATTGGATTATACAAATAAAAACAGAATGGAATGCTCATATATTTTAATGGGAAGAAAAAAGTGTCTTGCTGGCAGAACTTGAGACATATCATGTGCATAGTTGGAACAGATACTTCCCAAATGGCAGGTTTTCAAGTGAGATGAAGTCTGTTTATAGTTGTGTTTAAATAATGACAAGGGTTAATGAAGGGTTACAAGACCATACAGTTTAAAAGGAGGGAATGATCAGAAGACAAAATCCTGAGTCATATTAAATAAATGTTTACCACAGGTACTCTCCAGGTACAGCAACAGATTCTAGAAGTGATAATACATTTGATTATAGCTAAATTCTAGGGAATTTCTTAAGTAAAACTCACAAAATCGATGGGACAAAAAAAGGTGACATACAGACAGAATACTGAGACATATCATATACATTTCTGGCACAGTTGTTCACCAATGACAATAACAAATTCTAAGTGTAAGATTTAGTGGAACTAATGTGTTCTATGGAATAATAAGGGTGAATGACTATACAGAACGCTCATGAAATGACAAGGTGAAAAGTGAATGACAGTATAAAATGCTCTCATGCAGGTTATTGGGAAGAAATATACAAAAGTCGATTTTTAGCCAAAGCCACGAGACATATACCATACAGTAGACCTTTGGCAGGTGTGCTCCCCAAACACTGAGTAATCTGGAGAGTCAGATTAAGTGTAATTATAGTTGTGTTCTTTAAAAACATAACAGTTAATGGCAATAGATATTTAGCACCACTACCATGTGATGTGGAAGTTTAAGAATTAAGTGCTGGAATATGCTATGCATATTATCATTTGCCTTTAAATATACAGATGTCTGAAACTATTTAAAGGAATAATAAACACTACGGGCTGGATCACTAATTTATTGCGCAAGTTTGCCCATTTGCGGTCGTGAGATAAATAACCAGCCATTACAAGTGGCTGGTTATAGCTACTCTGAGCTCGGGGTAGCAATAAGCACTCAGAAAATTAACAAGAGATCAGATCTCTGGTTTATTTTCTAAAAGTGCCCCAAATGCCATCAAAACAGAGGGTATTATAGTTTTATTAAAAAAATAATGTAGCATTTAAAAAATAATAATAACTGCACTAGAAATTTTTAAGGGGTTAAAAGTGGTGGGTGTGGAGTGTCAGGGTACAGGTAAATGACATATATATATATTTGCAATATATATATATTTGCAATTCTGATGTCAGGATTTGATTCAAAACCCCCATGATTTGAATACACATCTCAAGACTTAAATACAAGCAGGATGTCTAAAGAAACTTCAAAAGGGTACATTTGCTCCCTAGCCAAATACAAACTTCAAAACATTTTTTTACATCACCACTTGATGAGATTAGATCTTTTTCAAACAAAGATAAGCATGGTACCTAGATCAGGATACTACTACCTGTGGTGAGAGGGACGCTGAGTCTGTAATCAGCAGTGAAAAGCTGGTCAAAATCATAGGGAAATGGTAATTAACACAGGCTTGTTAATTGCCCCTAAACATCAAATACACATCTGTATTGCTAGCTAAACAGAAAATATGTTGTATTGTGACTTTTTACAACTACTCGTAAAATGATCTCTGCTGTTTATGAAGACAACATCCTGGGTTCATAAGCTAGATAAACAGGTAAAATTCTGACTACATAGTGATTAGCATAGATTTGTTAATTAATTCTGTTGTATATTGAGACAGTAAAAAATTGGCTGGCAGAGACACATGTTTTAAATTGTACTCTTGGAACGATTGTTAAAAGACAACACAAGAATAAATACATTGTGCAAAAGGAATGATGCAAATTTTTCATGTGTGTGTTTGAAATAATTCAAATAACCCATATATGTATATATATATATATGTTGAAATGGGACATTATTATATTAAAGGGGTAATTGCTATATGAATATATATATATATATATATGAAAAATAAACTCAAATCTGTAATAAATCGAATGGAAACTGTAATAATCCCATGTTTGAAATATATATATATATATATATATATATATATATATATATATATATTATGTTTTTCTGTTTTTCCAGATGGAGCTAAAAGATGAGATACTGCATAGAAATGAATGTGTGTATATATATATATATATATATATATATATATATACACATACATATTAAAATTGTTTTTGCAGTAAAGACCCGGTGAGTGCTTTTTTCCTTTGGATGCATATGCTATACTTTTAAAGCACCCCGGGCAGGCTGGACTGATTATGTTACTGTGAGTGCTTCTACCCCTTCGGAATATATATATATATATATATATATATATATATATATATATATATATATATATATATATATATATATATATATATATATATATATATATATATTTGGAAAGCATGAAATGTCTTAGCATCTGTATTTTTAAAAATATTTGTGGACCTAAAAAGAAATGATTAATAACACTTATTTTTATTTCAGATGGACCATAAACAAGATTCATGCATGCGGAATTTGTTGGAGATGTGGAACATGCTGTATTGGTGTGAATACATATATAACAGATGTATAAATGCCATTAGTTTCAGAATAATTAGCAGTATTAATTTGCTTTAATATAGTATAATGTTGGGGACACATGATGTTTCATATTGAAATAATCAGAGAAATGATATGATGCTGCCCCATCTATAATTAATATTGTGAGTGATTGATGCAGGAAGTTATGATCTAATGAATAACCATTTCATAGAAATAATGAATTGTTAATAATGTTGGATAGTAAATATATTGCTGTGTTGTGTGCCACGCTGCTTCGGTGTTAGGATGCGAGAATTACATCCAGAAGGCTTTTTGGCTGTTAAAAATGAAATTCCCAGGTAACCAATGGGATGACCAGCTCCGTAAGGGCCAATAACAAAGCGAAAAGGGCCTCCCATATTCTCACCCATGATGGAAACACATATAAGCTTAAGGCAAGATAGGAGAAGGACAGATTCTGCTGAGCTGACTTGTAACTGGTTTGTTGGGAGTGAAGTACCATTACTCTAGCAAAGTTGGTCTACCTTTTCTCATTGATTGCAAATATATACTTATTGGATTTCTGAGCTGAGATTAAACCTGCTGAGAGATATTGGATATTGATTGGTGTTCATCATGGTAAAGTATTAAAAGATTGTTGATAGATTAAAGAAAGCAATTTGTGTTTTAAACTGTATTTCATAGTCTTGAATAGCTCTTAGTTTGCCTTTTGTATGCAAAACATTTAAAGCAAACATGCATTGTTGCTGTATGTAGCAGACTTAAAGAAATAAATTGTATTTTAAAACTGGTATCCATAGCCCTGTATAGTGTCAAATTTGTATCTTGTAGGCTAAGTAATTTATCTGTGCAATTTCTGATGTTTAAATTAGAGTATATACAGGGAGTGCAGAATTATTAGGCAAATTAGTATTTTGACCACATCATCCTCTTTATGCATGTTGTCTTACCCCAAGCTGTATAGGCTCGAAAGCCTACTACCAATTAAGCATATTAGGTGATGTGCATCTCTGTAATGAGAAGGGGTGTGGTCTAATGACATCAACACCCTATATCAGGTGTGCATAATTATTAGGCAACTTCCTTTCCTTTGGCAAAATGGGTCAAAAGAAGGACTTGACAGGCTCAGAAAAGTAAAAAATAGTGAGATATCTTGCATAGGGATGCAGCACTCTTAAAATTGCAAAGCTTCTGAAGCGTGATCATCGAACAATCAAGCGTTACATTCAAAATAGTCATCAGGGTCGCAAGAAGCGTGTGGAAAAACCAAGGTGCAAAATAACTGCCCATGAACTGAGAAAAGTCAAGCGTGCAGCTTCCAAGATGCCACTTGCCACCAGTTTGGCCATATTTCAGAGCTGCAACATCACTGGAATGCCCAAAAGCACAAGGTGTGCAATACTCAGAGACATGGCCAAGGTAAGAAAGGCTGAAAGACGACCACCACTGAACAAGACACACAAGCTGAAACGTCAAGACTGGGCCAAGAAATATCTCAAGACTGATTTTTCTAAGGTTTTATGGACTGATGAAATGAGAGTGAGTCATGATGGGCCAGATAGATGGGCCCGTGGCTGGATTGGTAAAGGGCAGAGAGCTCCAGTCCGACTCAGACGCCAGCAAGGTGGAGGTGGAGTACTGGTTTGGGCTGGTATCATCAAAGATGAGCTTGTGGGGCCTTTTCGGGTTGAGGATGGAGTCAAGCTCAACTCTCAGTCCTACTGCCAGTTTCTGGAAGACACCTTCTTTAAGCAGTGGTACAGGAAGAAGTCTGCATCCTTCAAGAAAAACATGATTTTCATGCAGGACAATGCTCCATCACACGCGTCCAAGTACTCCACAGCGTGGCTGGCAAGAAAGGGTATAAAAGAAGAAAATCTAATGACATGGCCTCCTTGTTCACCTGATCTGAACCCCATTGAGAACCTGTGGTCCATCATCAAATGTGAGATTTACAAGGAGGGAAAACAGTACACCTCTCTGAACAGTGTCTGGGAGGCTGTGGTTGATGCTGCACGCAATGTTGATGGTGAACAGATCAAAACACTGACAGAATTCATGGATGGCAGGCTTTTGAGTGTCCTTGCAAAGAAAGGTGGCTATATTGGTCACTGATTTGTTTTTGTTTTGTTTTTGAATGTCAGAAATGTATATTTGTGAATGTTGAGATGTTATATTGGTTTCACTGTTAAAAATAAATAATTGAAATGGGTATATATTTGTTTTTTGTTAAGTTGCCTAATAATTATGCACAGTAATAGTCACCTGCACACACAGATATCCCCCTAAAATAGCTAAAACTAAAAACAAACTAAAAACTACTTCCAAAAATATTTAGCTTTGATATTAATGAGTTTTTTGGGTTTATTGAGAACATGGTTGTTGTTCAATAATAAAATTAATCCTCAAAAATACAACTTGCCTAATAATTCTGCACTCCCTGTAGACTGCTCCTATTGTTTAAATAAGCATTGTTAGAATTGTATTACTTGGATGTTTAGCAGTTAAAGATCTTGGAATCTGATTGTGTTAACTGAATGAAATTCTACTGTGAAAAAGGTGAACTTGTATGAACTCTGCATAGCATATTTTAAATACATCTTAAACGCATATAATATTGTTTCATATTCTGGTATTACAAATATATTTCAATGTGTTCATAGATATTAACTAATAAAAAGAATTCAGGTATTTATATTAATTTTATGGTTTCTAGTAGATGCATATTGATTGAGGGTTTATTTTTAAAGGATAATTATTAAATATATTGTATTATAACCCTGCCATAGACTGACATATTATTAGGAAAGCACTACTGAAGATTCTTATAAATATACTGACATATTATATGGAGGCAACTTGCATGATATATTATTATTATTTATCATATTGATATATTTGTAGTAAATAGAAATTGTTATAAAAGAGAATTTTTTTCATATTTCTAAATTAATATTTTGAAAATAAAAGTTTTTTTTTTGAAGATTGAAATATTGATGTTCATATTTCGAGATTGATATTGATATTTTGAAATATTATTAAAGATTGATTTTTGAAAAATTAATAAAAATATAAATGTTTTCATATTTCAAAATTAATCAAAAATATTAATTTTTCATATTTCAAATTTCATAACAATATTCATTTTTCATATTTCAAAATTCATAAAAGTATTAATATTTCATATTTCAAAATTAATATTATTATTATTATTTTTAATTATTTTTCTTCTCTCTTTTTATTGGTAAAAATTGTTTTAGTGTTTTAATTTAACTAAATACTAAACCAATATAATAATGTCTGTAGCCAGAAGTGAATCTGTACATAGCGTTGAAAATGGTCCCCTAACAATACCCCTTACTCGAGGTCAGGTCCTTAAGAGGGACATAATAGACCACATTAAAGAAAGGCTTAATATTGCGGGTGAATTAAATTATTTTATGGATATGCTTGAAATTAGGGCTAAAAATATTACCGTTGATAATAATATGTGGAATGAAAAAAATGAATTATTCCAAGAATTATTAATGATTGATCCATGCAAGACTCTCAAAAAGTGAGACGAACTAATATTAAAATCTTGGCCCCTTGTGATATGCATTATTGACGAAATGTCACTTTGCGTCATAGACAAAGAGTTGCAAATACAGGATGATGTAAATCCAGGGAACTGCTGTAACTCAGCTGGTGCAGGTGAGGGAAACTCTAATTAGGAGTCCCAAAGCACGTCTAATAAGGTGTATGACTCCCATAAAATAATTACTTTCCTAAAGGGGGCTATACCTGTATTCTCCAACAAGGGAACAAAATCTGTAATTGATCACTTAGAGGACTTTGAAAATGCATTAGCTATAATGAATGTTACAAGTGAGAAATTAAAAATTAAACTTCTGCCCTGGGTATTTGACGGTAAACATCACAAATTCTTTACTTCACTAAAGGATATGAATATTCATTCCTGGAAAGAAATAAAATGACAATTCAAAAAAGAATTTGGGCAAAATCGCACTAAAACTATGGCAAAAATAGTTGTATATGGTTTAAAATGTAGTGTGAAGCATAGTCCCATCAAAAATTAACTTAGCTAGAGATTTTGATGAGGACTGCTCATTGGAATGGCTGATCAAAGAGAGTGCAAAGTTATACTCTATTCAGCAGTCCAGTGAACAGGGGGTTAAAAAGGAATCAAAACCCAAAATTGTGGCAGAAACTAGGGTGTCACCTAGCCCCCTCAATTTGGAGTCTAAAAAGAAAACCTACGTGGAGGTGGCCAGTCAAAACAGGCCATCTCCACAGAGGTTTAACTCTACCCTTTCCCCAACAAGGGCTGAGGCACAGAGAGACTATAACCAAAGTGGGGGACATAATCAGGTAAATAATTACTCACAGAGAGAGTACTCACCAAATAATTGGTATCCGCGCAAGGGTAGATACAATAGATGGTGAAGATATTCTCAGGGTAACCAGACACCCCAAGTATATAATGCTCCCCAAAGTACTAATGCTGAACAAGCTGAACCCCAGGGGCAACCACGCCAAAATAGAAATAGCGGCCCTGATTCTGAGGGAACCCAATGGTCCAGGAATCATTATTATGGGGCATCAAGAGATAGGCCCAGGGGTAGAGGTAACTTGTACAATAAGGTAGATATGCTTTTTACCCAGTTAAATCGGTTGAGCGAGCAATTCACTAATATGAGTCAACCTTCTACGGCTCAGCAACCGAACAAAACTTTTTTAGGGGTACAGCCAGTGGTCAGAAGTGGACCACAGGCACAGTCATAAATACTGCAGTATCACCTAAAAGGGAGGGGAGAGATATACAAAATGTAATGATAAATGTCAATGATACTAATCATGTTCTCTCCCCACAGACCGAAAACGGACGATTGAGCTGTGATGACAAGCAACCTCATCCGGGAAAAATTAACAAATCTCTTCCTTTGCAGTGTTCTCTTAACCTTATTTCCACAGATGCAGTACACAAGAATCCAGCTGACGCTGTCATAAAGGAGACCGGTAGGTATGAAATTTCTTATGCATCGGAAAACATGGTGAATTCAGGTAACACGTGGCGAAGCCCACAGATGTATGATAATGCCAATTTTAGGTTTGAAATGGTAGATACTCAGGAAAATATTATGTATTAGCTGAGCTGCAAGATTCAGTCTCCAACCCTAACATGGGATTAATTGATACTGGATCTCAGGCAACTATTTTATCCCACAGGTACTACACACAGCTAAACGAGCAAACCTAAAATAAGAGAATTTGATGGTTCTCTAATAGGAGTTGGGGGTGACTCTCTAAAAGACTATGGTACGGCCTGGCTAAAATTTAAACTGGGGTACAGGGTCATAAGACACCCTGTCATTATAGTGGATCTGCCAACTGATCGTTTAATTATTGGTAGTGATCTCCTGAAGCGATTAAACGCCATAATTGATTGCATAAATAATGTAATTTGGTCACAAGTTAAAAGGCCTATCAATTATGAGAAATCGGGTATATCTCGCCCCCGACATAACTGTCACGTGGTGGAAGAGAAACCAGATGCTGTGGAGATTAATTTCAGGAATAACTGAGGAAGCTAGCTATATAAACGAAGGCTTATTAGCGCAGATAGCTGAACCTAAAGTAATTAAATATCTTTCTCCCCAAGACAACTTTGTCCACAACCTGGATAACAGGTTTGAAAGCTATAACATCACAGCTAAATGCTTATTATCTGTATCTATAGGTAATAAGTCAGTGAAACACCTGTTTTTAGTTTTAAATACTCCCCATAATCAAATATACATTGGCAATGATATCTTACATAGATATGCCACACAAATAGATTTGATTAACTCTTGCCTCTGGAGCAGGTTAAAGGGGGACCCTGAAGTATTTCAGGGTGAAAATGCAGTCCTGAAATCAAACCAGCAATTGCCATATGCTGTGAATATGCAGGTGTCTAGTGATGTTATAATTCCTGCTGGGGCTGATAAATTTCTTTTACCCTTACAGGTAAAGAGAGGTCAGAAATTAAAAACTTCTGAAACACTAATTTGCCTCTCCCATAGAATACAAAATCTGGGTGTCACAATGACCTACACTCCTTTGGTAAATATTGGAACTATTCCAATACATGTTATTGTGCATAACATGACCCCACAGGATATAAATTTATCCAAGGGGACTACCATAGGATACGTGCTGAAATCAAGTTATTACACTTTTGGACTCCAGAATAATATAATTGGGCTAATACCTGAAGGATACTTAACTGAAGAACAATTAATAGAACAATCCTTTACATCTATGCCAGAGGGTCTATTTAATATTCAGTCTATTTATCCCTTCAGCTCAGAGGAAGGCATCTGTAAAATTGAAGAAGCCTCTCTAGTGTTTGAGAAATAAAGAGAAACAGAGGGGCGCCTCATGTGCAGTATCGTCAATGCGAAACACAAAATAAAGCAAATATAGCCAAATGAGTACTCACATACTCCAAAAGCACACTTATGTGCTAGTAGGGGCAGGCTGCAGAATTGAAAAGTTGTGACAGCTCACCCGTCCAACAGCACTCTTAGCGTCCAATGTTAGTACTGTAGTGAACACACAAGATACAGGCACCGCATGTGCAGACTATTTAAAGTATAGACAATGATAATTACTTAGTAAAGTGGGTACTCACATACTCCAGGAGCACACCAATGTGCTTGTAGAAGCCGGCTGCAGATTTAGGCAGGTGTGGCAGCTCACCCAGACAAATGGCATCTTGATAGTGGTAGAACAGGGGATATAGTAATCCCAGTGTGCTGGCTCTGATGGCAAGCTGATCTGTTATGTATCGGTAGAGGCAGATGGTAGGTAGAAGAAATCCACTCAGTGAGTAAAATATCCAAATTTATTAAAAACAAAAAGTTTAAAATACACAACACAGTAGTTAAAAAGTGGATAACAAGGTAACCAATGTTCCCCCAATTATTGCAATGCGTTTCTCGGTTCGCAGACCGTTTCATCAGGCATAGAAAAATTAAACTACCTACTTCTGCCTTATATACCTTACTAACAAACATTTTACCTCCCTTCAGTGGGTTGTCTTTCTTAATTAATTGATGGTGCACACCTGTATGGTGTAATTGACTTCACCACTTGATGAGATTATATTTTTTTCAAACAAAGATAAGCATGGTACCTAGATCAGGATACTACTACCTGTGGTGAGAGGGATGCTGAGTCTGTAATCTGCAGTGAAAAGCTGGTCAAAATCATAGGGAAATGGTAATTAACACAGGCTTGTTAATTGCCCCTAAACATCAAATACACGTCTGTATTGCTAGCTAAACAGAAAATATGTTGTATTGTGACTTTTTACAAATACTCTTAAAATGATCTCTGCTGTTTATGAAGACAACATCCTGGGTTCATAAGCTAGATAAACAGGTAAAATTCTGACTACATAGTGATTAGCATAGATTTCTTAATTAATTCTGTTGCATATTGAGACAGTAAAAAAATGGCTGGCAGAGACACATGTTTTAAATTGTACTCTTGGAACCATTGTTAAAAGACAACATAAGAATAAATACATTGGGCAAAAGGAATGATGCAAAATTTTCATGTGTGTGTTTGAAATAATTCAAATAACCCATATATGTATATGTATATGATGAAATGGGACATTATTATATTAAAGGGGTAATTGCTATATGAATATATATATATATATATATATATATATATATATATATATATATATATATATGAAAAATAAATTAAAATCTGTAATAAATCAAATGGAAACTGTAATAATCCCATGTTTGAAATATATATCTATATATAACATGCTTTTCTGTTTTTCCAGATGGAGCTAAAAGATGATAAAGATAATGCATAGAAATGAATGTGTGTGTGTGTATATATATATATATATATATATATATATATATATATATATATATATATATATATATATATATATATATATATATATATATATATATATATATATATATATAAAGCATGAAATGTCTTAGCATCTGTATTTTTTAGAATATTTGTGGACCTAAAAATAAATGATTAATAACGCTTATTTTTATTTCAGATGGACCATAAACAAGATCCATGCATGCAGAATTTGTTGGAGATGTGGAACATGCTGTATTGGTGTGAATACATATATAACAGATGTTTAAATGCCATTAGTTTCAGAATAATTAGCAGTATTAATTTGCTTTAATATAGTATAATGTTGGGGACACATGATGTTTCATATTGAAATAATCAGAGAAATGATATGATGCTGCCCCATCTATAATTAATATTGTGAGTGATTGATGCAGGAAGTTATGATCTAATGAATAACCATTTCATAGAAATAATTAATTGTTAATAATGTTGGATAGTAAATGTATTGCTGTGTTGTGTGCCATGCTGCCCCCAGTGTTATGATGCGAGAATTACAGCCAGATGGCTTTTTGGCTGTTAAAAATGAAATTCCCAGGTAACCAATGGGATGACCAGCTCCGTAAGGGTCAATAACAAAGCAGGTTTTCCGAAAAGGGTCTCCCATATTCTCACCCATGATGGAAACACATATAAGCTTAAGGCAAGATAGGAGAAGGACAGATTCTGCTGAGCTGACTTGTAACTGGTTTGTTGGGCGTGAAGTACCATTACTCTATCAAAGCTGGTCTACCTTTTCTCATTGATTGCAAAAATATACTTATTGGATTTCTGAGGTGAGATTAAACCTTCTGAGAGATATTGGATATTGATTGGTGTTCATCCTGGTAAAGTATTAAAAGATTGTTGATAGATTAAAGAAAGCAATTTGTGTTTTAAACTGTATTTCATAGTCTTGAATAGCTCTTAGCTTGCCTTTTGTATGCAAAACATTTAAAGCAAACATGCATTGTTGCTGTATGTAGCAGACTTAAAGAAATAAATTGTATTTTAAAACTGGTATCCATAGCCCTGTATAGTGTCAAATTTGTATCTTGTAGGCTAAGTAATTTATCTGTGCAATTTCTGATGTTTAAATTAGAGTATATAGACTGTCCTATTGTTTAAATAAGCATTGTTAGAATTGTATTGCTTGGATGTTTAGCAGTTAAAGATCTTGGAATCTCATTGTGTTAACTGAATGAAATTCTACTGTGAAAAAGGTGAACTTGTATGAACTCTGCATAGCATATTTTAAATACATCTTAAACACATATAATATTGTTACATATTCTGGTATTATAAATATATTTCAATGTGTTCATAGATATTAACTAATAAAAATAATTCAGGTATTTATATTAATTTTATGGTTTCTAGTAGATGCATATTGATTGAGGGTTTATTTTTAAAGGATAATTATTAAATATATTGTATTATAACCCTGCCATATTATTTGGAGAGCACTACTGAAGATTCTTATAAATATACTGACATAGGGAAAGAAAAAAGTTGCATTAAACACAACGTATATAAATGTAAAAATACAGTAACACTCATATAACACTGTCTAATAAAAAAAATGTAATGTACTTTTTATTGTAAATACATATATATATATATATATATATATATATATATATATATATATATATATATATATATATATATACACATTACTGTGAATCTGCTGGTGAGTGCCAGGTTTTCTGTGTGTTGTGTTGATAATGTTTGTAATGCTTTCCTGTGGGCCGGTCAACCCAGGCTGCTCAGGGGTTAACTGCCTGGGTTGCTGGGAACTATGCAGCTGTCTCTCAGTGTTCAGGGCTGTGGAGTTTTTAGTGGCCTAGGATGTGTACCCAGTCCAGTCTGTGACTGTGGGCCATTCCAGTGTTTTGTATTTACATAGGGGAGATTACAAAAGCCTGTGTCACCCTGGGAGGTTCCCAGTTGGTTTGTTTGAAAGTGTGCATTGTGTAGGTGCTGGTTTAGGGTCCCAGGAAAGGGGAGACCTTGACGTGGTCCTGGGCTTGATCCTTTGGCGCCAAATGTAACTGACTTCTCCCAGTTTTGCTTTTAAACATTACTGTGAATCTGCTGGTGAGTGCCAGGTTTTCTCTGTGTTGTGTTGATAATGTTTGTAATGCTTCCCTGCAGGCCTGTCACCCAGGCTGCTCAGGGGTTAACTGCCTGGGTTGCTAGGAACTGTGCAGCTGTCTGTCAGTGTTCAGGGCTGTGGAGTTTACAGTGTCTTAGGATGTGTACCCAGTCCAGTCTGTGAGTGCGGCCCATTCCTGTGTTTTGTATTTACATAGGGGAGATTACAAAAGCCTGTGTCACACTGGGAGGTTCCCAGTTGGTTTGTTTGAAAGTGTGCATTGTGTGGGTGTTGGTTTAAGGTCCCAGGAAGGGGGAGACCTTGACGTGATCCTGGGCTTGATCCTTTGGCGCCAAATGTTACTGACTTCCCCCAGTTTTGTTTTTAAACATTACTATGAATCTGCTGGTGAGTGCCAGGTTTTCTGTGTGTTGTGTTGATAATCAGCTAGATTACAAGTTTTGAGCGCTATAAGGATTTTAATGACTGCCACAAAAGCGGCGTTATTTCACCTCCCTATAGCGCTGATATTACAGGTTTTTAAAAAGCAGGCTTGCGCGGGCGAAATGGTTGCATTGAGCTCCATACCGCACCAAAAACAAGCGCTGCTTTGACGTGCTCGTGCACGATTTCGCCATAGACATCAATGGGAAGAGCAGGCAAAAAAAGCTTAAAACCTGCGATTGCAGAAACAAAAGTTCCGTAACGCAGCCCCATTGATGTCTTTGGGGAAAAAGAAAATAATGTTTAAACCTAACACCCTAACATTAACCCAGAGTCTAAACACCACTAATCTGCTGCCCCCAACATCGCTGCCACCTACATACAGTTATTAACCCATAATCTGCCGCCCCCAACATCGCCGCCACCTACATAATGTTATTAACCCCTAATATGTCGCCCCAACATCGCCGCCACCTATATAAAACTATTAACCCCTAATCTGTCGCTCCCGATGTCGCCACCACTATACTAAATTTATTAACCCCTAAACCTCTGGCTTCACACATCACTACCACTAAATAAATCCATTAACCCCTAATCCTAACCCTAACCCAAATGTAACCCTAACCCTAGCGTAACCCTAAGCTTAACCCTAACACCCACTAACTTTAACATAATAAAAATATAGCTAAATTAAATTTACAATTATTAACTAAATATACCTATTGACCCCTAAACCTATCCCTAAACCTAACCCTAAACCCCCTAACTTTAACATAATTAAAATAGAGCTAAACTAAAGTTACAATTATTAACTTAAAACTAAATACTTACTTACCTGTGAAATAAAACCTAAGCTAGCTATAATATAACTAATATTTATATTGTATCCAACTTAGGTTTTATTTTTATTTCACAGGTAACTTTGTATTTTTTTTTAACTAGGTAGACTAGATAGTAAATCGTTATTAACTATTTACTAACTACCTAGTTAAAATAAATACAAACTTACCTGTGAAATAAAATCCTGCCTTACATTAAAACCTAAAATTACAAAAAAAATAAACACTAAAATTACTAAAAATAAAAATAACTAAATTACATAAAATAAGGAACAAATTATAAAAAAAGGGAAAAAGAATCACACCTAATCTAATAGCCCCCCCAAAATAAAAAAACACCTAGCCTACAATAAACTACCAATGGCCCTTAAAAGGGCCTTTTGTGGGGCATTGCCCCAAAGAAATCAGCTCTTTTACATGTTAAAAAAATACAAACACCCCCCCAACAGTAAAACCCATCACCCCACAACCACCCCCCAAATAAAATAACTATCTAAAAAACCTAAGCTCTCCATTGCCCTGAAAAGGGCATTTGTATGGCATCTTCTATCTTCATCCATCTGGCGCAGAGCGGGCCCATCCTGAAGACATCCGGCACGGAGCATCCTCTTCATATGGTCGCCGCTGTAAACTGGAACTTCAATGTAAGTGACGTCATCCAAGATGGCATCCCTTGCATTCCTATTGGCTGAAAGGATGAAAGGATGTCTTCAGGATGGACCCGCTCCGCGCCAGATGGATGAAGATAGAAGATGCCGTCTAGATGAAGACTTCGCTAGCTGGATGGATCCTTCAAGCGGGACTTCAATAACTGTAAGTGGATCATCGGGGGTTAGTTTTAGGTTTATTGAAAGATTTTTTGGGTGGGTTTTATTTTTAGCTTAGGGTCTGGGCATGTTAAAGAGCTAAATGCCCTTTTACGGACAATGTCCATACAAATTCCCTTTTCAGGGCAATGGGGAGCTTAGTTTTTTTGATTAGTTATTTTATTTGGGAGGGTTGGTTGTGGGGGGGGTTTACTGTTGGGGGGTATTAGTATTTTTTTTTTACAGGTAAAAGAGCTGATTTCTTTAGGGCAATGGCCCACAAAAGCTCTTTTAAGGGCCATTGGTAGTTTATTGTAGGCTAGGTTTTTTTATTGTGGGCGGGCTTTTTTATTTTGATAGGGCTATTAGATTAGGTGTAATTCTTTTTTATTTTTGATAATTTGTTTTTTATTTTTCATAATTTAGTGTTTGTTTTTGTAATTAAGTAATTTTTTTGTAATTAGATACTTTTTGTAATTTTTAGAGTAGTGTTAGGATTTTTTAATGTGTAGTTTAGTTTAATTTAATTGGCAGTTAGTTTAATTGTAGTTTGATAATTATCTTATGGCTAGATTACAAGTTTTACGTTATGAGAGAAAAAGCCTCATAACGCTGCTTTTTCACTACCGCTGCTATTACGAGTCTTGTAGGTACAGCTGTAACGCACACCTTTTTGGCCATAACGCAACGTAACTACCGCACCTTTCAAAACATCCTTTTTCAATGGGACTTCCATATCGCCGGTATTACGAGTTTTGCCTGGGATGATTTTTTAAATGTGTAGTTTAGTTTAATTTAATTGTCAGTTAGTTTAATTGTAGTTTGATAATTATCTTATGGCTAGATTACGAGTTTTGCGTTATGAGTGAAAAAGCCTCATAACGCTGCTTTTTCACTACCGCTGCTATTACGATTCTTGTAGGTACAGCTGTAACGCACACTTTTTGGCCATAACGCAACGTAACTCCTTCACCTTTCAAAAAGTCTTTTTTCAATGGGACTTCCATAGCGCCGGTATTACGAGCTTTGCCTGGGAGGCCAAAAAGTGAGCGGTACAGCCCATACCAACAAGATTCGTACCGCCATCTAAAGTCAGTAGTTATGGGTTTTGCGCTACAAAGCTGTAGCATAAAACTCATAACTAAAGTGTTACAAAGTACACTAACACCCATAAACTACCTATTAACCCCTAAACCGAGGCCCTTCCACATCGCAAATACTATAATAAAATGATTAACCCCTAATCTGCCGCTACGGATATCGTCGCCATTATAATAAACATATTAACCCCTAAACCGCCGCACTCCCGCATCGCAAACACTAGTTAAATATTATTAGCCCCTAATCTGAGAAGATGAGAAAAAGAAGAGAGGCGCACAAATGTGTGTATCAATCGGTATAACTCGGCATACACTCCAAATATTGTGTGCACAGGGTACTCACAATTTAGCACAGCACACCAGTGTGCTTGTGGAAGCGGGCTGGCACTCAGAGCTGACCAGCTGGCTCTCTCCGGCTCTCTCCTGGAAATGACGGCTTTCCTGTATGATAGACTGTCTGGTAGTGGTATGCTTGTATTCAAACTCCAGGCTCAAGTTGTATTAAAACAAATTTAAAAACTTTTATTGCACAGGGTTGACAAGCACATAATAAAATTGGTACATAAAATATTGCTACACGTTTCTCGGCCCTCCTGGCCGTTTCATCAGGCATATAAAATGAATTAAAAAAACGGCTTTTTATTACCGCCACTACCAAACAGTTTCAAACAGACCCACCCCTTTCTTATTGGGTGTGTGCAGGTAAGCCTATCACCGTTAGTACATTTTTAGTAGCAAGTACTTAACAAACAAGTGTATCAAATTGTTATAATCCATATCTCTTTCTAGCTACATATTAATCCTTAGTTGCAAGTTGTAACAAAGATCGTTATACAGTGATAGTAGCTTGAAATTACATATATACATTTATATCGGAGACACATAATTTTAAAAATGAAAATGGTCCCTTCGATAGGTGGAAAAGCGGA
Organism: Bombina bombina; assembly: GCF_027579735.1. Lineage (NCBI taxonomy): Eukaryota > Metazoa > Chordata > Amphibia > Anura > Bombinatoridae > Bombina > Bombina bombina. The sequence continues at coordinate 481,290,694 of NC_069504.1, read as the reverse complement.
CCAATCGTGAGGCTCTGTTCTAAAGAAATATTTACACACCCCTATTTGTTGTTTTGCATTGTGGCAATGCTAATCTTCATTCTGTTTAACCAACAATAATCATTGTGATCTCAGCTTTACACCTCTACAGAATTTAGAAAAATAATTATTACTTGTTACGCTATATGTAATTAGCTAATCTCGGGGTGGGATACAACCCCCAGAAATAAGGATATTAAACCCCATATCATACGACCTAATGGTGGGTGAATACCAGAGCACATACTAATAATAATGAACTAGATGAAAACGTGATTTTGATATATATGTAGGCAATAAATTGGTAATTCTACTTGATGTTTTGATATCTTCAAATTGCTATATTAATCTCTAAAGTGAATAAGTGTCATATGCCTTTATATTCCTAGTGAGTGTATATGGTGATGTGAATATTCATTATATTTGAAACAAAAATAGTGACATTTTTATAAATGTGTGACTATGTGAATATAAATGTGACTATGTGATATACGTAAAATGGTAACTAACATTCGGGGTCGATTTTAATCTATATAGTGATGATATTATTAAATTATGCACGAGTGTGTGCGACTATGACTAGGTCATATAAAAATAATATAAATACATGGTTATTGGGTGTGTGGTCTCTAATAACCTAGTGTCCCCTCTATTATCTGAACACGAATAATATAAAGTGGGGGAGGGGTTGCCTAATAACAGTGATCGGTGGGTGCTTAAAGAGGCCATGTTTTACTAGTAATTAACAATGGCTGGTGGGTGGTGTATACAGATATAATAAAATAGTGGATTAATGCCATATAATAAAGTGGTCCTATTTAGCGGATAATCAATGGTGAAACTCTATGTATCTAAAATTATGCACATACTATTAGGATATAATATAAGTGATGAAAAAAAAAACTGGGGATGCTTTCAAGAGGTGTTATGGTGTTATGGTGAAAGGACATACTTCTCTCTTGAAAGCATCCCCAGTTCTCACAGATATAACAGGTTCACTAAACTTCGCCAAAGGGAGACCTATTGGATTTTCAGATTCGGCTCCCTTTTCCCCAATGGCCTCAATGAGGTAAAAGATTCTGCTGCATTTTAGTTATCCAAAGGTTCATCACCCCAGAACCAGTTAGGGAGATTTCGATCTTAACGAGGGGGCACATATTTAGTTCAGGATATACATCACCCCTTTACATACACACTCCTTATTATCATCATCACTTATATTATATCCTAATAGTATGTGCATAATTTTAGATACATAGAGTTTCACCATTGATTATCCGCTAAATAGGACCACTTTATTATATGGCATTAATCCACTCTTTTATTTTATCTGTATACACCACCAACCAGCCATTGTTAATTACTAGTAAAACATGGCCTCTTTAAGCACCCACCGATCACTGTTATTAGGCAACCCCTCCCCCACTTTATATTATTCGTGTTCAGATAATAGAGGGGACACTAGGTTATTAGAGACCACACACCCAATAACCATGTATTTATATTATTTTTATATGACCTAGTCATAGTCGCACACACTCGTGCATAATTTAATAATATCATCACTATATAGATTAAAATCGACCCCGAATGTTAGTTACCATTTTACGTATATCACATAGTCACATTTATATTCACATAGTCACACATTTATAAAAATGTCACTATTTTTGTTTCAAATATAATGAATATTCACATCACCATATACACTCACTAGGAATATAAAGGCATATGACACTTATTCACTTTAGAGATTAATATAGCAATTTGAAGATATCAAAACATCAAGTAGAATTACCAATTTATTGCCTACATATATATCAAAATCACGTTTTCATCTAGTTCATTATTATTAGTATGTGCTCTGGTATTCACCCACCATTAGGTCGTATGATATGGGGTTTAATATCCTTATTTCTGGGGGTTGTATCCCACCCCGAGATTAGCTAATTACATATAGCGTAACAAGTAATAATTATTTTTCTAAATTCTGTAGAGGTGTAAAGCTGAGATCACGATAATTATTGTTGGTTAAACAGAATGAAGATTAGCATTGCCACAATGCAAAACAACAAATAGGGGTGTGTAAATATTTCTTTAGAACAGAGCCTCACGATTGGTCCGCTTTTCCACCTATCGAAGGGACCATTTTCATTTTTAAAATTATGTGTCTCCGATATAAATGTATATATGTAATTTCAAGCTACTATCACTGTATAACGATCTTTGTTACAACTTGCAACTAAGGATTAATATGTAGCTAGAAAGAGATATGGATTATAACAATTTGATACACTTGTTTGTTAAGTACTTGCTACTAAAAATGTACTAACGGTGATAGGCTTACCTGCACACACCCAATAAGAAAGGGGTGGGTCTGTTTGAAACTGTTTGGTAGTGGCGGTAATAAAAAGCCGGTTTTTTAATTCATTTTATATGCCTGATGAAATGGCCTGGAGGGCCGAGAAACACGTAGCAATATTTTATGTACCAATTTTATTATGTGCTTGTCAACCCTGTGCAATAAAAGTTTTTAAATTTGTTTTAATACAACTTGAGCCTGGAGTTTGAATACAAGCATACCACTACCAGACAGTCTATCATACAGGAAAGCCGTCATTTCCAGGAGAGAGCCGGAGAGAGCCAGCTGGTCAGCTCTGAGTGCCAGCCCGCTTCCACAAGCACACTGGTGTGCTGTGCTAAATTGTGAGTACCCTGTGCACACAATATTTGGAGTGTATGCCGAGTTATACCAATTGATACACACATTTGTGCGCCTCTCTTCTTTTTCTCATCTTCTCAGCAAACACGTTTCCCTTTCTGGGATCGGCGTGGAGAGTGCAGCCGTGGGAAAGTTTTCCTAGCCTTGGGACCGATTTGGATTCACAGGACCTCAAGGAATCTACATTTAACATCTTGCCAACTACATATGGACATTGAATCTAACGCCATTTAATGAGGTTCCTCTTTCCATTATTAATAATTGTTACTGTACAATTGTTTGGTCTTATAGCAGCGTTTATACAAAACACTATTGTTATGAGTATATGTTGCTAATTTTTTATTATATTTCATATGTTGTGCATAGTGAGCGCCCTCTGGTGACCCAGGTCATTTATTTATTAACCCCTAATCTGCTGCCCCCAACATCACCGCCGCCACTATACTAAAGATATTAATCCCTAAATCTAACCCTAAGTCTAACCCTAACCCTAACACCCCTAACTTAAATATAATTAAAAGAAATCTAAATAAAAATTACAATCATTAACTAAATAATTCCTATTTAAAACTAAATACTTAACTATAAAATAAACCCTAAGCTAGCTACAATATAACTAATAGTTATATTGGCAGTTAGTTTAATTGTAGTTTGATAATTATCTTATGGCTAGTTTACGAGTTTTGCGTTGTGAGTGAAAAAGCCTCATAACGCTGCTTTTTCACTACCGCTGCTATTATGATTCTTGTAGGTACATCTGTAACGCACACCTTTTTGGCCATAATGCAACGTAACTACTGCACCTTTCAAAAAGTCTTTTTTCAATGGGACTTCCATAGCGCCGGTATCACAAGTTTTTCCTGGGAGGCCAAAAAGTGAGCGTTACAGCCCATACCAACAAGATTCATACCGCCATCTAAAGTCAGTAGTTATGGGTTTTGCGCTACAAAGCTGTAGCATAAAACTCATAACTAAAGTGTTACAAAGTACACTAACACCCATAAACTACTTATTAACCCCTAAACCGAGGCCCTCCTGCATCGCAAATACTATAATAAAATTATTAACCCCTAATCTGCCGCTCCGGACATCGTCACCATTATAATAAACATATTAACCCCTAAACCGCCACACTCCCGCATCGCAAACACTAGTTAAATATTGTTAACCCCTAATCTGCTGCCCCCAACGTCACCGCTGCCACTATACTAAAGTTATTAACCCCTAAATCTAACCCTAAGTCTAACCCTAACCCTAACACCCCTAACTTAAATATAATTAAAAGAAATCTAAATAAAAATTACTATCATTAACTAAATAATTCCTATTTAAAACTAAATACTTAACTATAAAATAAACCCTAAGCTAGCTACAATATAACTAATAGTTACATTGTAGCTAGCTTAGGTGTTATTTTTATTTTACAGGTAAGTTTGTATTTATTTTAACTAGGTAGACTAGTTAGTAAATAGTTAACTATTTACTAACTATCTAGTAAAAATAAATACAAATTTACCTGTAAAATAAAACCTAACCCCCGGACATCCATCCTCATCAAGCCAGGAGAAGTTTTCATCCAAGCGGGCAGAAGTCCTCAACGAAGCCGAGAGAAGTCTTCATCCAAGTGGCAAGAAGTCGTCCTCCAGGTGGGCAGAAGTCTTCATCCAGACGGCATCTTCTATCTTCATCCTTCTGACACGGAGCGTCTCCATCTTCAAAACATCTGACGTGGAGCATCCTCTTCATACGGTCCCAGCCGTACACTGAAGGTTCCTTTAAATGACGTCATCCAAGATGGTGTCCCTTGAATTAAAGGGTAAAAAATCAATCAGCCAATAGGATTGAGCTTCAATCCTATTGGCTGATCCAAACAGCCAATAGGATTGAGCTTGCATTCTATTGGCTGTTCCAATCAGCCAATAGAATTCAAGCTCAATCCTATTGGCTGATTGGATCAGCCAATAGGATTAAAGCTCAATCCTATTGGCTGATTGCATCAGCCAATAGGATTTTTTACCAGTTAATTCTGATTGGCTGATAGAATTCTATTAGCCAATCGGAATTCAAGGGACGCCATCTTGGATGACATCATTTAAAGGAACCTTCAGTGTATGGCTGGGACCGTATGAAGAGGATGCTCCAGCGTCGGATGTCTTGAAGATGGAGCCGCTCCGCGTTGGAAAGATAGAGATAGAAGATGCCGTCTGGATGAAGACTTCTGCACGCCTAGAGGACGACTTCTTGCCGCTTGGATGAAGACTTCTCCCGGCTTCGCTGAGGACTTCTGCCTGCTTGGATGAAGACGTCTCCTGGCTTGATGAGGATGGATGTCCGATCTTCAAAAACTGTAAGTGGATCTTCGGGGGTTAGTGTTAGTTTTTTTTAAGGGTTTCTTGGGTGGGTTTTATTTTTAGCGTAGAGACTTTGGGCACCGTAAAAGAGCTAAATGCCCTTTTAAGGGCAATGCCCATCCAAATGCCCTTTTCAGGGCAATGGGGAGCTTAGGTTCTTTAGGTAGGTTTTTTTGGGGGGGTTGGTTGTGTGGGTGATGGGTTTTACTGTTAGTAATTTTTATTTAGATTTTTTTTAATTATATTAAAGTTAGGGTTAGACTTAGGGTTAGGGTTAATATATTTATTTAGTGTTAGTGATGTGGGAGGTCAGAGGTTTAGGGGTTAATAACTTTAGTATAGTGGCGACGTTGGGGGCAGCAGATTAGGGGTTAATAAGTATAATGTAGATGTCGGCGATGTCGGAGGCGGCAGATTAGGGGTGTTTAGACTCTTGGGTTATGTTAGGGTGTTAGGTGTAAACATAAATTTTCTTTCCCCATAGGAATCAAAGGGGCTGCGTTACGGAGCTTTACGCTCCTTTATTGCAGGTGTTAGGTTTTTTTAGCCGGCTCTCCCCATTGATGTCTATGGGGAAATCATGCGCAAGCACGTAAAACCAGCTCAAAGCAGTGCTGGTATTTGTGTGCGGTATGGAGCTCAACGCAATTATATTGTCCGCTAAGGCAGGTTTTTGGAAAACCTGTAATAGCAGCGCTTTTAAAGGTGAGCGGTGGAAATAACTTTGTTATTACTGAGCTGCTCATAACGCAAAACTCATAATCTGGTCGTTTAATTGCTAGTTTAAAATTAATTTATTTAATTTGACAGGTAAGTTTTAATTTAATTTAATATAGAGAAATTGTAATTCTAATATAAAGTTAGGGGGTCTTTAGGTTTAGGGGTTAATAGTTTATTTTAGCATATTTCGTTGTGGGGGCTTGCGGTTTATGGGGTAATAGGTTTATTGTAGCAGCAGTGTGGGCGGATGGCAGATTAGGGGTTAATAATATTTAAATAGTGTTTGCAATGCTGGAGGGTTTAGGGGTTAATAGGTTTATTATAGCGGTGACAATGTCGGGGAGCAGCGGAATAGGGGTTAATACATATTAATAGTGGCGGCGATGTCCGGAGCAGCAGATTAGGGGTTAATAAATGTATTATTGTGTTTGTGATGCGGGAGGGCCTCGGTTTAGGGGTTAATAGGTAGTTTATGGGTGTTAGTGTACTTTTTAACACTTTAGTTATGAGTTTTATGGTACAGCTTTGTAGTGTAAAATTGCTGACTTTAGATGGGTGTACGGATCCAAACAGCCAATAGGATTGAGCTTGCATTCTATTGGCTGTTCCAATCAGCCAATAGAATTCGAGCTCAATCCTATTGGCTGATTGGATCAGCCAATAGGATTAAAGCTCAATCCTATTGGCTGTTTGCATCAGCCAATAGGATTTTTTACCAGTTAATTCTGATTGGCTGATAGAATTCTATCAGCCAATCGGAATTCAAGGGACGCCATCTTGGATGACATCATTTAAAGGAACCTTCAGTGTATGGCTGGGACCGTATGAAGAGGATGCTCCAGCGTCGGATGTCTTGAAGATGGAGCCGCTCCGCGTTGGAAAGATAGAGATAGAAGATGACGTCTGGATGAAGACTTCTGCACGCCTAGAGGACGACTTCTTGCCGCTTGGATGAAGACTTCTCCCGGCTTCGCTGAGGACTTCTGCCCGCTTGGATGAAGACGTCTCCTGGCTTGATGAGGATGGCTGTCCGATCTTCAAAAACTGTAAGTGGATCTTCGGGGGTTAGTGTTAGTTTTTTTTAAGGGTTTCTTGGGTGGGTTTTATTTTTAGCGTAGAGACTTTGGGCACCGTAAAAGAGCTAAAAGCCCTTTTAAGGGCAATGCCCATCCAAATGCCCTTTTCAGGGCAATGGGGAGCTTAGGTTTTTTTAGGTAGGTTTTTTTTGAGGGGTTGGTTGTGTGGGTGATGGGTTTTACTGTTAGTAATTTTTATTTAGATTTTTTTTAATTATATTAAAGTTAGGGTTAGACTTAGGGTTAGGGTTAATACAGTGACGTGCACTCATAAGAGGCAGGTGAGGCAGTGCCTCCCCTGGACAATCTATGTATTACACCCTTTTTGTACAAATTAAAAAAAAAAAATCCTTTTTTTTTTTTTCAATATATATTTTTTTAATAAACAGGTGACCCCCCCACCCCTCCACCAAATTTATTTAATTTGTTATGTGTATTGTGCAAAAAAAACTTTATAATACATGTATTAATTAAATACAATACATACATTCATATTGCGCAATAATAAACTGGAGGCTAGCTATCCTTATATTGCACAATATGAAATGTATTGGGAACTATGGGCCGCTGAGAGACTGCTGCTGCCATCAAGAGGATAATCAGTGCTAATGCAGCAGTGCTCTCAATGCGGCCCATGCTCCCACACCGGAGGCTCGCCTCGGGAGCAAGTTGGCCGTCTCAGCCAATCAGATCTCAGTATTGCCCGCAACTGTGTCTGAGTCTCTGGGCGGGCTGCCGGAATTGAGGCGCGCGTCGTCAGCGTCTGTCACGTGCCCGGCGTCATCTCAGCCTCAGACTACTAGTGAGACGAAGAGTCGGACATCGAGCAGCAGCACTGAGAGTATTCTTTTACTAACACAGGTAAGGTACACATTGCCGATACTTCCCGCTACAATAGTACTTATTAATAAAATTACAAAGAGCACTCAGTCAGCACAATCTTACAGAGGCATCTTAGCGCACACGGCTTTTAACAGTGCACATTTGCACAACAAGCTAGGAACTTCAGTTTTTATTTTTTAAACGATGCAGGAAATTTTGTTGGCTTCCGTTATTAGATGCAGCACCAGTGGTAGATCAAGGGTGGGGGCAGGGCAACAAGAACCCCTGATAGCCGGGACTGCACTATTAGCTCACCGTAAAGCTATCTGATATGACAGTGATGCTTCCCAGCCCCTTCTCAGTGAGTCCTGCGTTGCCAGAGAGGAAATGGAGCTGCAGATAATGAATTTAGCTTCAGCTGTACAGCGTAGAGAAAGATTAGCATAAAGATGAAATGCTAAACAGCTAAAAGTAAAAGACAGTGGATCATGTTAGAGGAGTGGGGGACAATAACTTCAGCTTGCAACAAGAGGTTAATTAGAGAAGTAGTATTAGCCTTATACTACTGCTCTAATTAACCTCTTGTTCCAAGCTGCAGTTATTGTCCCCCACTCCTCCTCTAACATGATCCACTGTCTTTTACTTGTAGCCGTTCAGCATTTCATCTTTATGCTAATCTCTACACTGTACAGCTGAAGCTAAAGATCATATGTGCAATGCCTATAAAATTAGGCATCCTGGAAATTGTGTCTCATGTTTACAATATTTTGCTTCAGATCAGCACCACTGCTTAACTCAGGAAGTAACCTGAATGAACTCCTCCCTCCGGTCTGCACAGAACACACACTGATCTTCTCCCTGTCCCTTTACAGAAGCTATGTGTAAATATTTGCTGAGCAGTTATTTTAACTAAGAGGTCAGTACTCAGTGTCTGCCTGTGAGTGTGACAGAAAACGTTTGAGACAGATATGTGTATATGAGGGTGTGTGAGGTGTGTGCATGTGGAGGGGTAAGGGCTGTGTGTGAGGGAGAGCTAAGAGAGTGAGGGGGCTGTGCATGTGGAGGGGTAAGAGGGGGGGGGTGAGAGTGGTGTGTGAATGAGAGATTGCATATGTTTGTAAAGAGGAGGCTGTGTGTGAGTGAGAGGTGGACTGAGAGGGTCAGGAGGGAGGGAGAGAGAGAATGGGATTCAGAAAGATAGCTGATAGGAGCTGCCTGGTTTGAGGTTGGGTTGTGAAGGTGAGAAGGGGGCTTTGTGAGTGAGTGAGAGGGGAGCTGACAGGGTAAGGAGGGGTCTGTGTATGAGGGAGAGGGGATGACTGAGTGAGGAGAGGGCCGTTTGTGAGAGAGTGGATCTGAGAGGGTAAGGAGGGGGCTGTGTGTTAGGGAGAGGGGGATGAGAGCGTGCAGAGGGGGTTGTGTGTGGGAGAGGGTAGCTGACAGGATAAGGAGTTGGCTGTTCATGTGTGAAGGAACCGAGAGGGTGAGGAGGGGGGCTGTGTCTGCATGAAGCAGCTGAGAGGTTGTGGAGGGGGCTGTGTGTGTGAGGGAGAGCTTAGAGAGTGAGGGGGCTGTGTGTGTGAGGGAGAGCTTAGAGAGTGAGGGGGCTGTGTGTGAGGGAGACCTTAGAGAGTGAGGGGGCTGTGTGAGAGGGAGACCTTAGAGAGTGAGGGGGCTGTGTGTGTGAGGGGGCTGTGTGTGTGTGTGAGGGAGACCTTAGAGAGTGAGGGGGCTGTGTGTGTGAGGAAGACCTTAGAGAGTGAGGGGGCTGTGTGTGTGAGGGAGACCTTAGAGAGTGAGGGGGCTGTGTGTGTGAGGGAGAACTTAGAGAGTGAGGGGGCTGTGTGTGTGAGGGAGACCTTAGAGAGTGAGGGGGCTGTGTGTGTGAGGGAGAACTTAGAGAGTGAGGGGGCTGTGTGTGTGAGGGAGAACTTAGAGAGTGAGGGGGCTGTGTGTATGAGGGAGAGCTTAGAGAGTGAGGGGGCTGTGTGAGAGGAAGAGCTTAGAGAGTGAGGGGGCTGTGTGTGTGAGGGAGAGCTTAGAGAGTGAGGGGGCTGTGTGTGTGAGGGAGAGCTTAGAGAGTGAGGGGGCTGTGTGTGTGAGGGAGAGCTTAGAGAGTGAGGGGGCTGTGTGTGTAAGGAAGAGCTTAGAGAGTGAGGGGGCTGTGTGTGTGAGGGAGAGCTTAGAGAGTGAGGGGGCTGTGTGTGTGAGGGAGAGCTTAGAGAGTGAGGGGGCTGTGTGTGTGAGGGAGAGCTTAGAGAGTGAGGGGGCTGTGTGTGTGAGGGAGAGCTTAGAGAGTGAGGGGGCTGTGTGTGTGAGGGAGAGCTTAGAGAGTGAGGGGGCTGTGTGTGTGAGGGAGAGCTTAGAGAGTGAGGGGGCTGTGTGTGTGAGGGAGAACTTAGAGAGTGAGGGTGTGTGTGAGGGAGAGCTTAGAGAGTGAGGGGGCTGTGTGTGAGGGAGAGCTTAGAGAGTGAGGGGGCTGTGTGTGTGAGGGAGAGCTTAGAGAGTGAGGGGGCTGTGTGAGAGGAAGAGCTTAGAGAGTGAGGGGGCTGTGTGTGTGAGAGAGAGCTTAGAGAGTTAGGGGGCTGTGTGAGAGGAAGAGCTTAGAGAGTGAGGGGGCTGTGTGTGTGAGGGAGAGCTTAGAGAGTTAGGGGGCTGTGTGTGAGGGAGAGCTTAGAGAGTGAGGGGGCTGTGTGTGTGAGGGAGAGCTTAGAGAGTGAGGGGGCTGTGTGTGTAAGGAAGAGCTTAGAGAGTGAGGGGGCTGTGTGTGTGAGGGAGAGCTTAGAGAGTGAGGGGGCTGTGTGTGTGAGGGAGAGCTTAGAGAGTGAGGGGGCTGTGTGTGTGAGGGAGAGCTTAGAGAGTGAGGGGGCTGTGTGTGTGAGGGAGAGCTTAGAGAGTGAGGGGGCTGTGTGTGTGAGGGAGAGCTTAGAGAGTGAGGGGGCTGTGTGTGTGAGGGAGAGCTTAGAGAGTGAGGGGGCTGTGTGTGTGAGGGAGAACTTAGAGAGTGAGGGTGTGTGTGAGGGAGAGCTTAGAGAGTGAGGGGGCTGTGTGAGAGGAAGAGCTTAGAGAGTGAGGGGGCTGTGTGTGTGAGGGAGAGCTTAGAGAGTTAGGGGGCTGTGTGAGAGGAAGAGCTTAGAGAGTGAGGGGGCTGTGTGTGTGAGGGAGAGCTTAGAGAGTTAGGGGGCTGTGTGAGAGGAAGAGCTTAGAGAGTGAGGGGGCTGTGTGTGAGAGGGAGAGCTTAGAGAGTGAGGGTGTGTGTGAGGGAGAGCTTAGAGAGTGAGGGGGCTGTGTGTGAGGGAGAGCTTAGAGAGTGAGGGGGAGGTGTGTGTGAGGGAGAGCTTAGAGAGTGAGGGGGCTGTGTGAGAGGAAGAGCTTAGAGAGTGTGGTGGCTGTGTATGTGAGGGAGAGCTTAGAGAGTTAGGGGGCTGTGTGAGAGGAAGAGCTTAGAGAGTGAGGGGGCTGTGTGTGAGAGGGAGAGCTTAGAGAGTGAGGGGGCTGTGTGTGTGAGGGAGACCTTATAGAGTGAGGGGGCTGTGTGTGTGAGGGAGAGCTTAGAGAGTGAGGGGGCTGTGTGTGTGAGGGAGAGCTTAGAGAGTTAGGGGGTCTGTGTGTGTGAGGGAGAGCTTAGAGAGTGAGGGGGCTGTGTGTGTGAGGGAGAGCTTAGAGAGTGAGGGGGCTGTGTGTGAGGGAGAGCTTAGAGAGTGAGGGGGCTGTGTGTGAGGGAGAGCTTAGAGAGTGAGGGGGCTGTGTTTGAGGGAGAGCTTAGAGAGTGAGGGGGCTGTGTGTGTGAGGGAGACCTTAGAGAGTGAGGGGGGTTGTGTGTGTGAGGGAGAGCTTAGAGAGTGAGGGGGCTGTGTGTGTGAGGGAGAGCTTAGAGAGTGAGGGGGCAGTGTGTGTGAGGGAGAGCTTAGAGAGTGAGGGGGCTATGTGTGTGAGGGAGAGCTTAGAGAGTGAGGGGGCTGTGTGTGAGGGAGAGCTTAGAGAGTGAGGGGGCTGTGTGTGTGAGGGAGATGCTCTGGTATGTTCCACAGTCCACTTCCCAACTTCTCTGGCAGTTTAATAAATATATGTTAAAATGAGCAGCCATCTTGCAGCCATCTTGTGATTTAGTGCTTATTTGCTTAATAAATGTATTTTGTGTTTGACAAGGTCAGTATTGTAACTTACTAAATATATTTAAATTATAAATATATTTTAATGAGCAGCCATTTTGTGATTTTGTGCTTATTTGCTTAATAAATGTAACTTACAACACTGACCAGGTCATACACAAAATACATTTATTAATCAAAACTTGCAAGTTGCTATGCTATGGTATGTTTGTTGAAAATCAGATCTAAATATGCTCATTAGCTACTGAGCATATTTAGATATTTTTTCCAACAAAGGATATCTGATTTTCTTCATTCTTTTGATATCCTTTGTTGAAAAGCATATCTAAATACGCCCAGTAGCTACTAAGCATATTTAGATATGCTTTTCAACAAAGGATATCAAAAGAATGAAGAAAATCATATATACTTTGTTGAAAATCATATCTAAATATGCTCAGTAGCTAATGAGCATATTTAGAGCTGAGTTTCTTCATTCTTTTGATATCCTTTGTTGAAAAGCATATCTAAATATGCTCATAGCTACTGAGAATATTTAGATATGATTTTCAACAAAGGATATATGATTTTCTTCATTCTTTTGATATCCTTTGTTGGAAAGGATATCTAAATACGCTCAGTAGCTACTAAGCAAATTTAGATATGCTTTTCAACAAAGGATATCAAAAGAATGAAGAAAATCTGATATCCTTTGTTGAAAATCATATCTAAATATGCTCAGTAGATACTGATTGGTGGCTGCATATAGATACCTCATGCGATTGGCTCGCCCATGTGCATTGCTATTTCTTCAACAAAGGATATCTAAAGAATGAAGGCGTATCCGATTGCTAGCCACTGCCTCACCAGCCTCTGAAGTCACCGCACATCACTGGGTTAATATATTTATTTAGTGTTAGTGATGTGGGAGGTCAGAGGTTTAGGGGTTAATAACTTTAGTATAGTGGCGGCGGCGACGTTGGGGGCAGCAGATTAGGGGTTAATAAGTATAATGTAGGTGTCGGTGATGTCGGAGGCAGCATATTAGGGGTGTTTAGACTCTGGGGTTATGTTAGGGTGTTAGGTGTAAACATACATTTTCTTTCCCCATAGGAATCAAAGGGGCTGCGTTACGGAGCTTTACGCTCCTTTATTGCAGGTGTCAGGTTTTTTTTAGCCGGCTCTCCCCATTGATGTCTATGGGGAAATCATGCGCAAGCACGTAAAACCAGCTCAAAGCAGCGCTGGTATTTGTGTGCGGTATGGAGCTCAACGCAACTATATTGTCCGCTAACGCAGGTTTTTGGAAAACCTGTAATAGCAGCGCTATTAAAGGTGAGCGGTGGAAATAACTTTGTTATTACTGAGCTGCTCATAACGCAAAACTCATAATCTGGTAGTTTAATTGCTAGTTTAAAATTAATTTATTTAATTTGACAGGTAATTTTTAATTTAATTTAATATAGAGAAATTGTAATTCTAATATAAAGTTAGGGAGTCTTTAGGTTTAGGGGTTAATAGTTTATTTTAGTATATTTCGTTGTGGGGGCTTGCGGTTTATGGGGTAATAGGTTTATTGTAGCGGCAGTGTGGGCGGATGGCAGATTAGGGGTTAATAATATTTAAATAGTGTTTGCAATGCGGGAGGGTTTAGGGGTTAATAGGTTTATTATAGCGGTGACAATGTCGGGGAGCAGCGGAATAGGGGTTAATACATATTAATAGTGGCGGCAGTGTGGGCGGATGGCAGATTAGGGGTTAATAATATTTAAATAGTGTTTGCAATGCGGGAGGGTTTAGGGGTTAATAGGTTTATTATAGCGGTGACAATGTCCGGAGCAGCAGATTAGGGGTTAATAAATGTATTATTGTGTTTGTGATGCGAGAGGGCCTCGGTTTAGGGGTTAATAGGTAGTTTATGGGTGTTAGTGTACTTTTTAACACTTTAGTTATGAGTTTTATGGTACAGCTTTGTAGTGTAAAATTGCTGACTTTAGATGGTGGTACGGATCTTGTCAGCATAGGATGTACTGCTCACTTTTTGGCCTCCCAGGAAAACTCGTAATACCGGTGCTATGGGAGTCCCATTGAAAATTGCCTTTTTTAAAAGTGCGTACTGACGTTGCGTGACAGGCTAAAAGGTGTGCGGTACACATATACCAACAAGACTTGTAATAGCAGCATAAGGGAAAAAGCAGTGTTATGGGCCATAACGCTGCTTTTTCAACCATAACTCCAAACTCGTAATCTAGCTGAATGTTTGTAATGCTTCCCTACAGGGCTGTCGCCCAGGCTGCTCAAGGGTTAACTGCATGGGTTGCTGGGAACTGTACAGCTCTCTGTCAGCGTTCAGGGCTGTGGAGTTTACAGTGGCTTATGATGTGTACCCAGTCCAGTCTGTGAGTGCGGCCCATTCCTGTTTTGTATTTACATAGGGGAGATTACACCCTGGGAGGTTCCCAGTTGTCACCCTGGGAGGTACCCAGTTGGTTTGTGTGAAAGTGTGCATTGTGTGGGTGCTGGTTTAGGGTCCCAGGAAGGGGGAGACCTTGACGTGGTACTGGGCTTGATCCTTTGGTGGCAAATGTAACTGACTTCCCCCTGTTTTGCTTTTAAACATTGCTGTGAATCTGCTGATGAGTGCCAGGTTTTCTGTGTGTTGTGTTGATAATGTTTGTAAAGCTTCCCTGCGGGCCTGTCACCCAGGCTGCTCAGGGGTTAACTGCCTGGGTTGCTGGGAACTGTGCAGCTGTCTGTCAGTGTTCAGGGCTGTGGAGTTTACAGTGGCTTAGGATGTGTACAGAGTCCAGTCTGTGAGTGCGGCCCATTCCTGTGTTTTGTATTTACATAGGGGAGATAACAAAACCTGTGTCACCCTGGGAGGTTCCCAGTTGGTTTGTTTGAAAGTGTGCATTGTGTGGGTGTTGGTTTAGGGTCCCAGGAAGGGGGAGACCTTGAGTGGTCCTGGGCTTGATCCTTTGGCACCAAATGTAACTGACTTCCCCCAGTTTTGCTTTTAAACATTACTGTGAATCTGCTGGTGAGTGCCAGGTTTTCTGTTTATTGTGTTGATAATGTTTGTAATGCTTCCCTGCAGCCCTTTCACCCAGGCTGCTCAGGGGTTAACTGCCTGGGTTGCTGGGAACTGTGCAACTGTCTGTTAGTGTTCAGGGCTGTGGAGTTTACAGTGACTTGGGATGTGTACCCAGTCCAGTCTGTGAGTGCGGCCCATTCCTGTGTTTTGTATTTACATAGGGGAAATTACAAAAGCCTGTGTAACCCTGGGAGGTTCCCTTTTTGGTGTGTTTGAAAGTGTGCATTGTGTGGGTGTTGGTTTAGGGTCCCAGGAAGGGGGAGACCTTGACGTGGTCCTGAGCTTGATCCTTTGGCGCCAAATGTAACTGACTTCCCCCAGTTTTGCTTTTAAACATTACTGTGAATCTGCTGGTGAGTGCCAGGTTTTCTGTGTGTTGTGTTGATAATGTTTGTAAAGCTTCCCTGCGGGCCTGTCACCCAGGCTGCTTAGGGGTTAACTGCCTGGGTTGCTAGGAACTGTGCAGCTGTGTGTCAGTGTTCAGGGCTGTGGAGTTTACAGTGGCTTAGGATGCGTACCCAGTCCAGTCTGTGAGTGCGGCCCATTCCTGTGTTTTATATATATATATATATATATATATATATATATATATATATATATATATATATATATATATATAATCCCAAAAAGAAGCAGGCACTCTCCGTTTGAATTTTCAAAAATGATTTACTACGTGACGTTTCGGGGTTTCACCCCCGTCCTCAGACTTACAACAACAGTGACAAAAAACAGTGACATACTTATACCCCCCTTGCACCAATTATGTATTCAATAAACCAATAATATAATAAGCAACATCAGATACAATCACCTAAACTTCATCATGATCCGGCTCACAGCGGTGAACACCCGGCGCCTCAATTGCGTCATCTGAAAGGAGACACCGCACTCTAATGGGTCACACTCCCGGAAGCCTCCAATCACCTACCCGTGCTAACCAAAGCAAATATACGTCATCAAAGACGTTGTATGTGGCTGGAGGCTCAATTACCAGTGATCGTATTACCAACAGTGAAACCCTGTGAAATAAAAAGTGTAAAATACATTATTAATATATACAGCATGTAATACAAGTTAAAAACATAAGCAACATTTCCCTCTTCACCATCAAATTCTAATTCTATTAGGATAAGACACAACCTGTACTCTACTAAATATGCTGTTATTCTGTTATGAAACCTAAATGGCTAGACATAAGATATAAGAAGGAGCTGACACATGGGTAAAGATAGGATCCTCAGACTTAATTCCATATCACCCCTTCATACTGCTATTATGTACTATATGCTTAAACCTACTTCATAGAAAATAAACACATAGGTAAAGTTAAAGTTAAAGAGCAACCAAACTAGAAAGGTAATATAAACAATAGATCATACTATAGGAATGGAATGAACCAACTGCATAATCAATCACTAGAATACTCATGGAAAATGTAGAATTTTTTTTGAAAAATTAGAAAAAACACTGCCAGTCTAGCTTCACATTCAGGCCCTTAGGGGTCAAAGTGTCCAATTCGTATGTCCATCTGGATTCTTTCTGCAGTAGAATGTTACCCCTGTCACCACCTCTTCGTAGTGCAGGAACATGATCTATCAGTGTGTATCTTAAATCACAGACATTATGCCCACTCTCCAGGAAGTGGCGAGCAACTGGTTGATCCGACTCACCCTTCTTGATGGCCCTTCTGATTGAACTTTTGTGATTAGCCATACGTATTCGTAGGTTGTCACTAGTTTTACCCACGTAGAATAAACTACATGGGCAATGCAGCAGGTAGACCACATGACTGGTCGTACATGTCATCCTGTGTCTATGTGTATACCTCTTTCTACTTCTTGGGTGGTGGAAGAATTTACCTGTTATTAACCCGTTACAGGTGGTACACCCACTGCATCTATAACATCCTGGCTTAACATCCTCCAACCATGTCCTGTTGGTATAGCAGTGAACCGGATCCGTGAGCTGTAGGATATCTTTCAAAGATTTACCTCTCCAGTAACCATATCCTTGGTTCACCCATCCCTTTAAAAGGGAGGGCATCCTCCAAACTTAATATTCTCCAATTTTGCTTCAGAATAGTGCTCAAACCATTCTTATCAGCTGCATACGTAGTTACCAGGGTCATCTTCTCTTGTTCCACCACCTGTCGCTTAGGGGCCTTCTCTGAGTATACTTCACTGATGTGTTTCTCCAATAACCCCTTACGGTAACCTCTTCTCAAGAAGCGTTCCTTCATCTCATCCGTTTGTCTTGCTGCCCGTCCTCCATCCGTGTTGTTTCTTTTAACCCTCACAAATTGGGACTTTGGTAGAGCTTTCTTCAGTGCCGGCGGATGACAACTAGTCGCTTCTAGAAGAGAATTTCTATCAGTGGCTTTCCGGAACAGAGTGGTTCCAAGACCACCATCGGATTTGAAAATCCTTAGGTCCAAGAATTCTATCCCCTCCTGGTTCCAATTCATCTTGAACTTAAGTGTTCTGTGTTCAGTATTCAATTCATTGAACCAGCTGAGTAGATCTTGTTCATCTCCAGACCAAATCAATATGAGATCATCAATGAATCTCTTGAAGTAGAGGATCTCCTTCCTCTTAAAGCAATCGGTTCCATGGTCCTCAAATTCAGCCATAAAGAGGTTTGCATAAGATGGGGCCACAGTGTCACTGTTGTTGTAAGTCTGAGGACGGGGGTGAAACCCCGAAACGTCACGTAGTAAATCATTTTTGAAAATTCAAACGGAGAGTGCCTGCTTCTTTTTGGGATTGTTTGTACTTTTGCTGTGCACCCCGGATTATAATTGAGAGTGCTTTACCACTGGATTTGGTTCTATATATATATATATATTCCTATGTACTTCACATTAACATTATTAGATATATATATATATCGAAATATATCTTTAAAGGGACATGAAACCCCAAAATGTTCTTTCATGGTTTAGAAAGAGGATGTTATTTTAAAACAACTTTTTTTATTTACTTCTGTTATCTAATTGTTTCATTCTTCATAAAGTGATTAACCCCTAAATTGCCGCCCCCGCATCGCTAACACCCAAATTAACCTATTAACCCCTAAATCGCCAGCCCCCACATTGCAAAACACTAAATTAAACAATTAACCCCTAAAACTAACACCCCCTAAATTTAAAGTTACAATATAACTATCTTTAAATAACAGCCAATAGGATTTCAGTGATGGAAGCCCTCCCCCCTTAATTAGTAGTCATGGAAATCAGATTGATTAAGAAGGCAGGTCTTCCATTAGCCCCACAGGTGTGTTCCTTTATTTGTTAAGGACTTTTTAGGATATATATAGTAAGTGTTAGTAGTATACTGTATTAAGCCTGATGAAACAGCCCTTGTTTGGAGGCTGAGAAACGTGTCGCTTTTGTTTTAACAATAAACCATATTTTATTATCTACTTGCTTGCATTATATACCCTCATTTTTTGGGGACTTTCTGGAGAGTATCCTGCTATTGTTTGGGGCGCCAGCCTGCTTTTATTGCACCTGGTGGTGCTCCATCTTTGTAAGAACGCACCCCCTTCCACCAACCAATCTTTGTTTTTTTGCTGTACTGTGCCATGGTGGTGTCTGCTTGTATATTATAGGAAGATCCTATTGGTGATCCCTGCATAGAAGTCTTTTTAATCCTCCATTGGAGATAGTTACCTGGGCAACTACAAGTATCCAGCATGTTGATACTGTACCACACTGGTGCTATCAACAAAGGATGCAAAGAGGATGAAGCAAATTAGATAATAGAAGGAAATTGAAAGATGTTAAAACTGCATGCTCTATCTGGATCATGAAAGTTTAATTTTGACTTTACTATCTCTTTAACTAAACAGTGTTTCATTGGCACTACAGTAAGCATCCCCCTTAACGTAACAATTGTAAGCAGGTAAGTAGTAAGTTTATCAAAAGCAAATATCACAAGTTTATTATAGACCTTGAAATAATTGTACACATAATATTACTCATTGCCCACATTGGCTGGTAAAAAAATCATTCATTATATTTTGTACTATGGTCCCAATTTATCAAGGTCTGTCGGACTAAAATGTGCATGAGCCTTGTGTGAGTGTTGTGAAACATCCAGTGACAAGCATGTCTGCAATGGGGGAGTTAGGGAGAATGGCTATGGACAGTGTAAATGCAGCAGGGGAAAGGGGCCCTTTGAATATGGGATCTATAATATTGCCAGTGGCAAAACACTATGGATATCCATTCCACGTGCACACTGCAAGACCATATGTAACTACAAGAAGTAGCTGGTGCATTTACTATATGGCCCGTCATTACGCTCAGCCTGGAATTAGCAGAAGTAATATTGTACAGTCAGGATGGGAGCACGTTGATTTGAAGGGTGGATGGGAAGCCTCATTTAAGGCCCAAATGAATACTGTTCGATCTGTTGATCAGACTGCATTATCAATCTTTTGTTTCTGCACTGAGGTTGCAGCAGCAGGTCCAGGGTCACTTTTAGGGAAATTAGACATAGAATCACCTTGTCCCCCTGCACCCATCAGCCTTTCACTTGATGGGATGCAAATTTCTTTGCCTACCTATGGATTGTGCACTATCCTGCGCACTGTTTGAAACATTTAGGACCTTTTAACACTGTGTAGTAACCATGGTGGTGGGGTTGGATCTAATGACCCATTACCTGGATGATTTCTTAATTGTGGGTTCACAAGTCTTCTCAAAGTATGTAAGTCAAGAAAGTTATGAGATTCATGATGTCTAAATTTGGCGTGCCATTAACGATGTACAAAACACAGGGCCCTTGCACTTTTCTAGGAACTTAAATTGATACCACACAGATGATTTGTCTGTGTCATTACTAGTTTGGGTATGGGGAATACTTTGAAAGTGACCTGATAGGCCTTTGACCCTTATGTCAGTGTAAGGCTGCTTAGACATGGAGCAGCTTAAGGGTTAAAACCTTAGGGAAGAGAGTAAGAGGAGTGCAGAGGGGGCAGGCTGCACCTATGGGGGAAGTCTGGTGGCAGTAGGCTATCCAACCTGTTAAAAGGTTCCAGCAGCAAGCATCAAGCCTCTTCTCCTGCTGACCCTTGTGAGATTTAACCTCCCTTCCACCCCCTTTATGTTTTGATGGCGGCATGAGTATAATGGCATCCCTAGGGCTGCTAACCTAATGCCATGACATTGATAGAGTTACTCAAGCCAGACTTGGTAAGCCCATGGCCCTATATATTTGACCTTCCTTTTTGTTAGCCGGTTTCAATGGCCTGGTGACAGCAAGACCCCCTAAATTGTAAGAAACGTATTGCACTCTAGCTGTGGGAGGTCATGGTCTGTTCCCACATATTGGAGAGGTTGAGGTGGAGTAGTAGACTAGTTAGTAAGGGAGCGGAATGCTTCAGGTAGGGGCCAAAGTGCCCCTCCTTCCTGTGGGCCTACTGACTCCCAACCTCATTGCCTCTGTCCGTGGTCGAAGTGTACTCAGTTGCCGATTATATGGCCATTGCCCTCTGGCAGTGCTCTGGTCTCAGGGCATTTCAGTAGCACTTTATCTGGACGACATTCTGGTTCAGGTGCCGTCTGTTCAACAAGCAAACTCTCATACGGAGATCTTGTTGTCTTTCCTTCATTCCCACGGTTGGAAGGTGAATCTGGGAAAGAGTTATCTGATTCCAGCTACAAGGGTAGTGTTCTTGGGGACCATAATAGACTCCCTTTCAATGAAGATATTTTTGACAGAGGTCAGAAAGACAAAGATCTTCTAGCTCAATGTATGGAGGTAATTGGTCTGATGGTGGCTTCCATGGACATCATTCTGTTCGCTCGGTTCCATCTTAGACCTCTGCAGTTATGCATGCTCAGGCAATGGAACAGGGATTATGTGGATCTGTCTCTGCAAATAAATCTGGATCAGGAACAATAGACTCTCTTCTGTGGTGGTTGTCTCAGGAACACCTCTCCCAAGGAACCTGCTTCCGCAGACACTTTTGGGTGATTGTGACCTCGGATGCTAGCCTGTTGGGTTGGGGAGCAGTCTGTGGCTCGTTGAAGGCTCAGGGTATATGGACTCGGAAGGAGTCGGATCTTCCCATAAACATCCTAGAGCTGAGAGCGATCTACTATGCTCTGCTGGCCTGGCCTGAGTTAGCTTTAGCCCGGTTTATCAGATTCCAGTCGGACAACATAACATCGGTGGCGTACATCAACCACCAGGGGGGAACTCAGAGTTCCTTGGCCATGTCAGAGGTGGCCCGAATTATTCAGTGGGCAGAGACCCACAATTGTTGTCTATCTGTGATCCACATTCCAGGAGTGGACAATTGGGAAGCCGATTTTCTGAGCAGACAGACTTTTCATCCTGGGGAGTGGGAGCTCCATCCGGAAGTATTTTCCAGTTTGACTCTCAAATGGGGGCAGCCAGAACTGGATCTCATGGCTTCTCGGCAGAATGTCAAGATTCCGAGGTACGGTTCAAGGTCAAGGGATCCACAGGCCATCCTGATAGATGCTCTGGCGGTCCCCTTGGAATTTCAGTCTAGCATACCTGATTCCTCCGTTCGCTCTTCTTCCAAGAGTCATTGCTCGGATCAAGCAGAAGAGGGCATTGGTGATTCTCATTGCACCGACGTGGCCTTGCAGGATCTGGTATGCAGACCTAGCCTAGTGGAAATGTCATCTCTTCCACCTTGGAGGCTGCCTCTGAGGAAGGACCTTCTAACTCTGGGTCCATGCCTTCATCCAAATCTCGTTTCTCTGAAGCTGACTGCTTGGAGATTGAATGTTCAGTTCTATCTAAGCGTGGTTTTTCTGAGTCGGTCATTGAGACATAATTCAGGCTCGTAAGCCTGTGACTAGAAAGATTTACAATAAGGTGTGGCATAAGTATTTGTATTGGTGTGAATACAAGGGCTACTCTTGGAGTAGAGTTAGGATTCCTAGACTTTTGTCATTTCTCCAGGAGGGTCTAGAGAAAGGTTTGTCAGTGAGTACTCTGAAGTGTCAGATTTCTGCCTTGTCTATTTTGCTGCATAAGCATTTGGCAGATATGCCAGACGTGAAATCCTTTTGTCAGGCCTTGGTCAGAATCAGGCCTGTATTTAAACTTGTTACTTCTCCCTGGAGTCTTAACCTTGTTCTTAGAGTTTTACAGCAGGCTCCGTTTTTGAGCCTATGCATTCCTTAGATATTAAGATGTTATCTTAGAAGGTTTTATTTCTTATTGCCATTTCTTCTGCTCGTAGAGTCTGTGAACTCTCGGCGTTGCAGTATGACTCTCCTTACCTTATCTTTCATTCAGATAAGGTGGTTTTGCGTACTAAGTTAGGTTTCGTTCCTAAGGTGATTTTGGAAAGGAATATTAATCAGGAGATCGTTGTTCCTTCTTTGTGTCCTAATCCTTCTTCTCACAAGGAGCTTTTGCTGCACAACCTAGATGTAGTGCGTGCGCTGAAATTCTATTTGCAGGAGACTAAGGATTTCCGTCAGTCTTCTGCTTTGTTTGTCTGTTTCTCTGGGAAACGCAAGGGACAGAAAGCTACGGCTCCTTCTTTTTCACTATGGCTGACGAGTATAATTTGTTTGGCCTATGAGACTGCTGGACAGCAGCCTTCTTCTACGAGGGCTGTTTCTTCTTCCTGGGCTTTCAAAAACTAAGCTTCTGTGGAACAGATTTGTAAGGCTGCAACTTGGTCCTCTCTGCATACTTTTTCCAAATCTTATAAATTTTATACTTTTGCCTCAGCTGAGGCTTCTTTTGGGAGAAAGGTTCTTCGAGCAGTGGTGCCTTCTGTTTAGGTGACCTGTCTTGTCCCTCCCTTATCATCTGTGTCCTCTATCTTGGGTATTGATTCCCAACAGTAATTAATGATGATCTGTGTCATTAGAAAGAAAACAAAATTTATGCTTACCTGATAAATTTATTTATTTCTTGACACAGTGAGTCCATAGCCCGCCCTTTTTTTTCAGACATTTATTTGTATATAAACCTCAGGCACCTCTGCACTTTGTGTTATTTCCTTTTTCTTTGGTCGAATGACTGGGGATTGTGGGTAGGGAAGTGATACTTAACAGCCTTGCTGTGGTGGTCTTTGACTCCTCCTGCTGGCCAAGAGCGATATTCCCAACAGAAATTAATGATGATCCGTGGACTCACCATGTCAAGAAAGAAATACATTTATCAGGTAAGCATACATTTCGTTTTTTTAGCAGCATGCTCACATTTCCTGTGAGGGCATGTGCACCAGAATTCAAACACTATGGGGCCGATTTACTAACTGTCGGACAGACATGATCCACTGTAGCGATCATGTCCGCCCGACATACGCTGTCTGCATTTAACATTGCACAAGCAGTTCGGGTGAACTGCTTATGCAATGCCGCCCACTGCCGCTAGCAGGGGGTGTCAATCAACCCGATCGTATGCGATCGGGCGGATTGATGTCCGCAGCTTTAGAGCAGGTGAACGAGTTAAGAAGCAGCGGTCTTAAGACCACTGCTTCTTAACTCCTGTTTCTGGCGAGTCTTAAGACTCGTGCGGAAACAGAGGCATTGGGGCCGAAACAGGGGTTGGTAAATGGGCCCCTATGCATGCTCAGAGAGGTGACTGTGGTGTAATTTCTTCTGAAAATGTAATTTGTGACGTACAAGCTACTGCTGACCCTCTGAGGCGGTGTGGTGTTTATATTTGGTGCACGGGGCCCTCACAGAATATGTGCGTATGTCACAGAAAAACAGTAATCATTTGTACTAGAAGCATTTTTGCTAATGGAAGTATATTGCAAAAATGCTTCTATTTCAAATTTCAAATTGAAATGCACCATGCACATTTCATGCTTGACCTTTCTATCCCTTTGAGAGGCTTTTCAAAGGGTAAGAAAAGGACATATTCAATGCTTTATTTTGCATGCAGATCTGTTGCAATGCTCGGTGCAGTTCTTGATACTTTGCACGTATAAAAAATGAATTCAATGTCTCTGTAAATCCTGCATGGTTCTGTAAGCTTAGAAATAACTAATTGCATAGGTGTATTTTTAATTCGGTCTCCCTCAGGCTATATTAAAACTCAAGATATTTAAGGAAGATTAAAATATTTAAGATTGTGGGGGCGGAGCCAACAGCTAAAGTGGCAAGACACATCTGAGGAGAGCTCCTGGATCGAATTTAAAATTTGAAGGGCTTATAGTGGTGATTTTGCTTAAAATTCAAATTCAGGTGTATATTACTGTAACCTAAGGAAATCTGAAAAGTAGAAACATCCTAATCCAAACTGCTGATCGCTTATGGTTGTCAGATAAAAATCACAGGGGCTACCACTGTACGCTTATGCTTGATATTTTCCCTGGAGCCTGTGCTACAAAGGGGACTGTTTCTACCGCACTTTGCACTCTTTATTGCTGGTTAAATCCTGCTGGACAACTGCATCATGGAATCTGCAGCACTTATCATCAGAGAGCTGAGTACCCTCTTGGATGATTATCGCACTAAGTTTGAGCACACATTAAAGATGGCGCTTCTACCCGCTACAGCGGATTCGACAGAGCAAGTTCTCTTCACTCACAGCGCTTTGGGGCCCCAGCGCTTGATGATCATTTCAAGCAAGAGGGAGAAAGAACCGGAATACTAGTGCTGTTGAGAGCAATGATTTATTTAAGTGGATTACCTGAAACGGCATAGATGTGCCCCAATCAACTCCTACATTAAATGCTAGTGAACTAATACCTAGCTTGGACACTTTGACAGGCGCAGACGTTGTGGCACTCTCCATTTATTATGCCCGACGAAACGGAGATAATCTATTTAACCCAGTTCTCCTGATGATTATCAATGGAGCCGCAGACCGCCAGCTGCAGTTGTATAGTGCTAACACAGGACTTACGCTATGGAGAGCCAGTGTGGAGTAAAACAGCACTTTTATTTGCGTACCTGCAGTTTCTCAAAAGCCACCTATTGAGACCTACTACAATGCCATTTTCTTAATAGGAACTTTATATGATGACTTTACGGCCTGAAGTTTTAAGTTCACTATTGTTCCGGGGATCTAATGTTTAAGATAACCGCTACGGTTAATGTATACTTTACTCCTATTTGTTTTACTGTTGAGAGTGCGAAATACACTTATAGGCCTCCTCTTAAAATAGGTTTATTATATTCATGTAAGCAATGTGGTTTCCTTGTATGTAGTTTGCACATTTTTATACTTATGTTAGACCAATATATATGTTTGCCCTCCTACTACGTTTAGGCTATATATTAATATAACGTTCTTACCAGCCATAACTTGGTGGTAAACAATGTGATCAGGGCTGAAGCTCATATTTGTTGCAAGAGATATCAAAAATTATATATATATATAACCAAGCCTAAGTTCTAGCATTACTTTGAAGGCAAAAGAAAACAGAGTCCCAGAACTTATTTTAATTACTTATTTAACTTCCAACTAAAGAAGGCCTCTTTAATATATATGTAAGCAATGTGGTTTACTTGTATGTGTTTGGCACACTTTGATATTTATATTAGACCATTATATATATCTGCCCTCCTATTACGCTTAGGTTGTATATTAATATAACGTTCTTACCAGCCATAACTTGGTGGTAAACAATTTGATCAGGGCTGAAACTCATATTTGTTGTTAGAGATATAGAAAATTCTATATATGTAACCAGGCCTTTTAGCATTACTTTGAAGGCAAAACTAAACAGAATCACAAAACTTATTTTATTTACTTATTTAACTACCAACTAAAGAAAGCCACTTTAATACCTTTACTTCAGTGTGGTACTGTTGCTTTTACTACTATACCTGTATATTAGTTAGTTTCAACATTTTGTATAATATGAAATTGCTCACAAGGTTGTTAGCAATCAATCGGCTAGATTACAAGTTTTTGTCGGTAAGGCTTGCGGTGCTAACGAGCAGTTTCTGCTCACCGCTCACCTACAAACAACGCTGGTATTACGGGTTTTTATAAACCCGGCATCAGCCGCAGAAAATTGAGCGGAGAACAAAATTTAGCTCCACATCTCATCTCAATACCAGCGCTGCTTACGGTAGCGGTGAGCTGGCTAAACGTGCTTGTGCACGATTTGCCGATAGGAATTAATGGGGCAGATCCGGCTGAAAAAAAAAACCCTAACACCTGCAAAAAAGCAGCGTTCAGCTCCTAATGCAGCCCCATTGATTCCTATGGGGAAATACTTTTTATGCCTACACCTAACACCCTAACATGAACCCCGAGTCTAAACACCCCTAATCTTACACTTATTAACCCCTATTCTGACGCCCCCGACATCGTCCCCACCTGCATAATATTATTAACCCCTAATTTCCCGCTCCGGACACCGCCGCCACCTACATTATACAGGGAGTGCAGAATTATTAGGCAAATTAGTATTTTGACCAGATCATCCTCTTTATGCATGTTGTCTTACTCCGAGCTGTATAGGCTCGAAAGCCTACTACCAATTAAGCATATTAGGTGATGTGCATCTCTGTAATGAGAAGGGGTGTGATCTAATGACATTAACACCCTATATCAGGTGTGCATAATTATTAGGCAACTTCCTTTCCTTTGGCAAAATGGGTCAAAAGAAGGACTTGACAGGCACAGAAAAGTCAAAAATAGTGAGATATCTTGCAGAGGGATGCAGCACTCTTAAAACTGCAAAGCTTCTGAAGCGTGATCATCGAACAATCAAGCGTTTCATTCAAAATAGTCAACAGGGTCGCAAGAAGCGTGTGGAAAAACCAAGGCGCAAAATAACTGCCCATGAACTGAGAAAAGTCAGAGCTGCAACATCACTGGAGTGCCCAAAAGCACAAGGTGTGCAATACTCAGAGACATGGCCAAGGTAAGAGAGGCTGAAAGACGACCACCACTGAACAAGACACACAAGCTGAAACGTCAAGACTGGGCCAAGAAATATCTCAAGACTGATTTTTCTAAGGTTTTATGGACTGATGACATGAGAGTGAGTCTTGATGGGCCAGATGGATGGGCCCATGGCTGGATTGGTAAAGGGCAGAGAGCTCCAGTCCGACTCAGACGCCAGCAAGGTGGAGGTGGAGTACTGGTTTGGGCTGGTATCATCAAAGATGAGCTTGTGGGGCCTTTTCGGGTTGAGGATGGAGTCAAGCTCAACTCCCAGTCCTACTGCCAGTTTCTGGAAGACACCTTCTTCAAGCAGTGGTACAGGAAGAAGTCTGCATCCTTCAAGAAAAACATGATTTTCATGCAGGACAATGCTCCATCACACGCGTCCAAGTACTCCACAGCGTGGCTGGCAAGAAAGGGTATAAAAAAAGAAAATCTAATAACATGGCCTCCTTGTTCACCTGATCTGAACCCCATTGAGAACCTGTGGTCCATCATCAAATGTGAGATTTACAAGGAGGGAAAACAGTACACCTCTCTGAACAGTGTCTGGGAGGCTGTGGTTGCTGCTGCATGCAATGTTGATGGTGAACAGATCAAAACACTGAGAGAATCCATGGATGGCAGGCTTTTGAGTGTCCCTGCAAAGAAAGGTGGCTATATTAGTCACTGATTTGTTTTTGTTTTGTTTTTGAATGTCAGAAATGTATATTTGTGAATGTTGAGATGTTATATTGGTTTCACTGGTAAAAATAAATAATTGAAATGGGTATATATTTGTTTTTTGTTAAGTTGCCTAATAATTATGCACAGTAATAGTCACCTGCACACACAGATATCCCCCTAAAATAGCTATAACTAAAAACAAACTAAAAACTACTTCCAAAACTATTCAGCTTTGATATTAATGAGTTTTTTGGGTTTATTGAGAACATGGTTGTTGTTCAATAATAAAATTAATCCTCAAAAATACAACTTGCCTAATAATTCTGCACTCCCTGTACTTATGAACCCCTAATCTGTTGCCTTCAACATCGCCGACACCTACATTATAGTTATTAACCCCTAATCTGCCGCCCCCAATGTCGTTGCAACCTACCTGCAATTATTAACCCCTAATCTGCCGCCCCCAACGTCGCCACCACTATAATAAAGTTATTAACCCCTAAATCTAAGTCTAACCCTAAACCTAACCCCCATAACTTAAATATAATTTAAATAAATCTAAATAAAATTAGTATTATTAACTACATAATTCCTATTTAAAACTAAATACTTACCTATAAAATAAACCCTAAGCTAGCTAAAATATAACTAATAGTTACATTGTAGCTAGCTTAGGGTTTATTTTTATTTTACAGGCAACTTTGTATTTATTTTAACTAGGTACAATAGTTATTAAATAGTTATTAACTATTTAATAGCTACCTAGCTAAAATAAGTAAAAATTTACCTGTAAAATAAAACCTAACCTAAGTTACAATTACACCTAACACTACACTATAATTAAATTAATTACCTACATTAACTACAATTAATTAAAATTAAATTAAATAAACTAAAGTACGGAACAAAAACACTAAATTACAGAAAATAATAAAATCATTACAAGTTTGTTAAACTAATTACACCTAATCTAATCCCCCTAATAACATAAATCTAAGTCTAACCCTAAACCTAACCCCCCCTAACTTAAATATAATTTAAATAAATCTAAATAAAATTAGTATTATTAACTACATAATTCCTATTTAACCTAACCTAAGTTACAATTACACCTAACACTACACTATAATTAAATTAATTACCTACATTAACTACAATTAATTACAATTAAATTAAATAAAATAAAGTACGAAACCCCCCACTAAATTACAGAAAATAATAAAATAATTACAAGTTTTTTAAACTAATTACACCTAATCTAATCCCCTTAATAAAATAAAAAAAAGCCCCCCCAAAAATCCCTAACCTATACTAAATGCGATGTGGGGGGGGGGGGGGCCTCGGTTTAAGGGTTAATAGGTAGTTTATGGGTGTTAGTATACTTTTTAGCACTTTAGTTGAGTTTTATGTTACGGCGTTAGCCCATAAAACTCTTAACTACTGACTTTTAAATGCGGTAACAGTCTTGACAGGAGAGGCTGTACCGCTCACTTTTTCCAAGACTCGTAATACCGGCGGTAGGAAAATCCCATTGAAAATATGGGATACGCAATTGACGTAAGTGGATTTGCAGTATGTTTGAGTCACGGAAAAAAAGTGAGCGGTACACCTGTACCTGTAAGACTCGTAATACCAGCGTGCCTTAAAAAGCAGCGTTGGGACCTCTCAACGCTGCTTTTTAAGGCTAACGCAAGACTCGTAATCTAGGCGAATATGTTTATGTTTTTTTTTTTTACGTAGGGCTCTTTATTCATATAGTTTAGATATATATTATATTACTCTCCGCCCCACTCCCATTTACAGTTCTCTGAGTGCATCTGTTCGTCACCAGAGACTAAATTGCGGTTTCTCTCAAAAGCACCGCCACTAATTCCATTTCATGTACTGTTGCAGTAATGACTGAAATTATGTTATCATTTTGGTTGTTTTGGGAAAACTCTGTGTGAGCAGGGATTAGCATATTCAGCTGCTATACCATTACAGTAAGGGGTTTAATAAGTGAGCCTTTCATTTTCTGGGGGTCAGATGTCGGCCCAAGTGCCCTGGGCGGCACTGGGTCCAGGTGAATGTCATAACCAGTTATCATACATTAGGCTATGGGGGGTAGTTATCAAGCCCTCAACCTCAAATATGCTGGAATTCCGCAGCGTATTTGTGGCGAGGCTGATATGCCTTAGTTATCAAAGGCTCGAGACCGGCAAAAGTAGAATTTTGTGACGTAAGCATCGATCCGCCGGACTCCGTCCGACACAGATCGATTCTTACGTCACTCCAGATGTTCCGCGGCACATTCTCACTACTTTTGCTAGTTATCAAAAAACTAGCAGGTACGCTCGGCACTTTTACGGCCCAGCGTACCTGGTTTTCAATTCGCCACCCCTGGAGGCGGCGGATCCCATAGGAATCAATGGGAGTCTGACCATAGCGAAAGTACAAGTTCGCTGCTGACAGACATCCCATTGATTCCTATGGGAGCTCTCTACACCTAACACCCTAACATGTACCCCGAGTCTAAACACCGCTAATCTGACCCCCCCCTACACCCCCGCAACTAAATAAAGTTATTACCCCCTAAACCGCCGCTCCCGGAGCCCACCGCAAGCTACTCTATACATATTAACCCCTAAACCGCCGCTCCCGGAGCCCACCGCAACTATAATAAATGTATTAACCCCTAAACCGCTGCTCCCTGAACCCGCCGCAACCTATATTAAATGTATTAACCCCTATCCTGCCCCCCTATACTGCCGCCCTCTATAATAAATTTATTAACCCCTAATCTGCCCCCCCTACACCGTCGCCACCTATAATAAATTTATTAACCCCTATCCTGCCCCCCACTACGCCGCCGCCACTGTAAAAAAAATATTAACCCCTAAACCTAAGTCTAACCCTAACCCTAACGTCCCCCCTAACTTAAATATTAATTAAATAAATCTAAATAAATTTAAAACTAAATACTTACCTTTAAAATAAACCCTAATATAGCTACAATATAAATAATAATTATATTCTAGCTATCTTAGGATTTATATTTATTTTACAGGTAACTTTCAATTTATTTTAACCATGTACAATAACTATTAAATAGTTATTAACTATTTAATAGCTTACCTAGCTAAAATAAAGAGAAATGTACCTGTGAAATAAATCCTAACCTAAGTTACAATTACACCTAACACTACTCTATACTTTAATAAATTATTCCTATTTAAAAATAAATACTTACCTGTAAAATAAACCCTAAGATAGCTACAATATAATTAATAATTATATTATAGCTATCTTAGGATTTATATTTATTTTACAGGTAACTTTGTATTTATTTTAGCTAGTTAGAATAGTTATTAAATAGTTATTAACTATTTAATAACTACCTAGCTAAAAGAAATACAAAATTACCTGTAAAATAAATCCTAACCTAAGTTACAATTAAACCTAATACTACACTATCATTAAATTAACTAAATAAACTACCTACAAATAACTACAATTAAATACAATTACATAAACTAACTAAAGTACAAAAAATAAAAAAAGCTAAGTTACAAAAAATAAAAAAATAAGTTACAAACATGTTAAAAATATTACAACAATTTTAAGTTACTTACACCTAATCTAAGCCCCCTAATAAAATAACAAACCCCCCAAAATAAAAAAATGCCCTACCCTATTCTAAATTAAATAAATTTCAAAGCTCTTTTACCTTACCAGCCCTTAAAAGGGCCATTTGTGGGGGCATGCCCCAAAGAAAACAGCTCTTTTGCCTGTAAAAGAAAAATACAACCCCCCCCAACATTAAAACCCACCACCCACATACCCCTAATCTAACCCAAACCCCCCTTACAAAAACCTAACACTAATCCCCTGAAGATCATCCTACCTTGAGTCGTCTTCACTCAGCCGAGCCACCGATGGAACTGAAGAGGACATCCGGAGCGGAAGAAGTTAATCCTCCAAGCGGCGCTGAAGAAATCTTCCATCCGATGAAGTCATCATCCAGGCGGCGCTGAAGAAGTCTTCGATCCGGCCGATGTCATCTTCAAAGAGGCGCTGAAGAGGTCTTCTATCCGGGCGAAGTCATCTTCCAAGCCGGGTCTTGAATCTTCCTTCCACCGACGCGGAACCACCTTCTTCACCGACGGACTACGACGAATGACGGCTCCTTTAAGGGACGTCATCCAAGATGGCGTCCCCTCAATTCCGATTGGCTGATAGGATTCTATCAGCCAATCGGAATTAAGGTAGGAAAAATCTGATTGGCTGATGGAATCAGCCAATCAGATTGAGCTCGCATTCTATTGGCTGTTCCGATCAGCCAATAGAATGCGAGCTCAATCTGATTGGCTGATTGGATCAGCCAATCGGATTGAACTTGAATCTGATTGGCTGATTCCATCAGCCAATCAGATTTTCCTACCTTAATTCCGATTGGCTGATAGAATCCTATCAGCCAATCGGAATTGAGGGGACGCCATCTTGGATGAAGTCCCTTAAAGGAGCCGTCATTCGTCGTAGTCCGTCGGTGAAGAAGGTGGTTCCGCGTCGGCGGAAGGAAGATTCAAGACCCGGCTTGGAAGATAACTTCGCCCGGATAGAAGACCTCTTCAGCGCCTCTTTGAAGATGACATCGGCCGGATCGAAGACTTTTCTTCAGCGCCGCCTGGATGATGACTTCATCGGATGGAAGATTTCTTCAGCGCCGCTTGGAGGATTAACTTCTTCCGCTCCGGATGTCCTCTTCAGTTCCATCGGTGGCTCGGCTGAGTGAAGACGACTCAAGGTAGGATGATCTTCGGGGGATTAGTGTTAGGTTTTTGTAAGGGGGGTTTGGGTTAGATTAGGGGTATGTGGGTGGTGGATTTTAATGTTGGGGGGGGTTGTATTTTTCTTTTACAGGCAAAAGAGCTGTTTTCTTTGGGGCATGCCCCCACAAATGGCCCTTTTAAGGGCTGGTAAGGTAAAAGAGCTTTGAAATTTATTTAATTTAGAATAGGGTAGGGCATTTTTTTATTTTGGGGGGGTTTGTTATTTTATTAGGGGGCTTAGATTAGGTGTAAGTAGCTTAAAATTGTTGTAATATTTTTAACATGTTTGTAACTTATTTTTTTATTTTTTGTAACTTAGCTTTTTTTATTTTTTGTATTTTAGTTAGTTTATGTAATTGTATTTAATTGTAGTTATTTGTAGGTAGTTTATTTAGATAATTTAATGATAGTGTAGTATTAGGTTTAATTGTAACTTAGGTTAGGATTTATTTTACAGGTAATTTTGTATTTCTTTTAGC